>NC_037681.1:18734198-18943826 GCF_003255815.1 Theropithecus gelada | reverse complement strand
CCAGCCCACCAGCCCACCAGCCCACCAGCCCACCAGCCACCAGCCCACTAGCTCACCAGCCCACTAGCTCACCAGCCCACCAGCCCCACCAGCCCACCAGCCACCAGCCCACTAGCTCACCAGCCACCAGCCCACCAGCTCACCAGCCACCAGCCCACCGGCCACCAGTCCACTAGCTCACCAGCCACCAGCCCACCAGCTCACCAGCCAGCAGCCCACCAGCCCACCAGCCACCAGTCCACTAGCTCACCAGCCACCAGTCCACTAGCTCACTAGGCCCACCAGTCCACCAGCCCACCAGCCACCAGCCACCAGCCACCAGCCCACCAACCCACAAGTCACCAGCCCACCAGCCCACCAGCCACCATCCCACCAGCCCAGCAGAAAAGACAGGATATAGCTTCTCAGTAACTTACATTAGTTCCCTTTCTTAGGAAAACCTTAATATTTGGTCTTTGTATTTGACACTCCTCAGCGTCACTACGGTGAGACTACAGGTGGATTTATTTTCATGTATCCTGCTCATATTTCTGTGTGCCTTTTCAGTTTGAGCAGTCACCCTTCTTCAATTCTGGTGAATTCTGCTCCATTATCTCTTCAATATGTTGCCTCTCCCTTACTCTCCCTATTCTCTCCTTCTAATCCCTATTAGATTTACATTGAATTTGTCATTCTACTCTTCACATTACATTGATTTCACTTTCATAATTTCTGCTCTTTCTCTGTGTTTTGGTCTGATTTCCTCAGAATCATCTTCCAAACCACAAGCCCTCTATCTAGTCATCTAGTCTAACTTACCTAGGGAGTGTTTTAACCTTAATGGCTATCTATTTTATTTCCACTTGCTTTCTGATTTTCCCCAATATCCTCTCCCTGCCCTGTGGATTCTGTCCTTTCCTTTATTTCTCTGAGCATTGTAAGCCTCTTAGACTGTTTAATTATCATTAGGTCTTGCAGTGTGGGTCCCGCCATTGGCTGTGTCTGCTGAGTCTCTCTTCCTTATGATCTCATGTGGACATAAATAGTCACCTTACACTTCTTCAGTAACGTAATTCCAGTTTTTCAAGATAATATTCACTGACTTCCTACACTGAATGCTCAGTTTACAGACTACTCTTCCCACTGATTTCCAGACCTCACCTTTCGTGTGAGATAGCTCATAGCGTTTTAAAGCCCTGATTGGAGGAGAGTACTGTGGGCTGACTCTTCTATAATTAAGATTGGGATGGGGGAAAGGAAGAAGAAAGCATGTTTCCAAATAACTTGGTCAACAAGGTTTAGCATATGGCAATTTGATTTAAAAAAAAAAAAAAACCAACAGCTTGCTAGGATGTTGTAGCTACGTCACTATGAACGCTAAATTTTAAGGTTAAAAAAAAAACCCCTAACAATCTTTATTCCTTTAATATCACACACGATTAACATAACATAATATAACTTTAACATAATATAAATTAACATAATATAACTTTAACATCACATGATTATATGTTCTCAATGGAAAATTCTTATGTTTCCAACTGTTCCCCATCAGAGGTCATTTCTAGACTACTAGACATTCGTGCTTCGTTCGTTTGTCTGTTTTTGGTGTTGCCACGACAATCCATCAGTGTGCAGGGATGAAACACAACGTCACACCAGTTGAGAGGACACAAAACCCTTGCCTTTGTCCTGGAACCTGAGCTTCTATTCATGCAGCCCGAGATCATCAAACCATTTTAGATAACATCACACCACTGAGTATAAGGTTCAGTCATCTAAAACCTTGAAGATCTCACACAGAACCTGCTGCCTGGACTCTGGAGGCAGCTGGTTGTGGGACTCCTGCTATCTCATCATTGCGACCTCAAGGAACATCTATAGAGACGGCGTGATGTACTGTTGCACTCTCAGTATCCTGCCATGGCCCTTGCCTGGGTCTTGAATTTAGGAGCCAGTCACAGAAGGAAATGGAATGAACTTAGGCCTCTGCCCAGAAGGACCATCATCTTTCTGAGGGAGGAGCTCTCGCCTATGTGAAACAATGGGAGTACCGGCCAAATGCTCATCACGTGGACCAGACTAATGCTACAGGAGGGAAGGGGGAGGCCAAGGGTTGGTGAAGCTTCATAGGCAGACTCAGCTCAAATCTGGCCTTGAGGGATGAGTTGGGCCTGTGCATACAGCCCTGGAGGTGCACATGAGGATGGGTGCATGCTGGCAGCTCAGGCTGCCCCTGGGTATGAACGGGTGGACAAGTGTTGGTCATGGGTGGTAGTAACAGACAGGGGTCAGGGGTAAGGAAGCTAGAGGGGAGCCTGCTGATAACTCTCTGAACATAGGAAGGGAGGTGGTGGCAGGCAGGTGACAAGCAGGAAAAGGTAGTAACATAAATAGCCACTGCTCACTGAGCGCTTTCTATGTGTTGGGCTTTGCAGCTCTGTGACATGAATTATCTCATTTAATCCTCACACATCCTGTCAGGTAGAGGAGGCTACTCTCCTCATTTTCCAGATGGGGAATCCGAGCTAAAGGAACTTATTCAAGTTGCTCCAGGTTGTACAGATAACAAGTGATAAAGTGTAGATGCGAACCCTGGCCATCGAGTTTGTGTTCCTAGTCATCATGAAATCCTCCGCCTCAGAGGATTGCAGTGACTTAATGCTGCTAAATATTGCAGGATGGATCATCTCGGTCATGATCCTTGATTTCCATGGACTGTCATCTTTGGAAGTAAGGCATTGCTCACTCAACAGTTATGATGCTGCCAATCCCTGGCCTCATATTGTGTATGGAGGACATTGAGATGAATAAGATTGGTCACTGCCCTTGAGGAGGCGACAGTCCCCGCAAGGAGGTCACAAGAAGAGCCACGTAAACATATAATTATATTGCAGCATGGCACATGATGACTCAGGCGATGTTTCTACAAAGTGCTCGGGAATCTCAGGAGAAGGAGTGGCCGATTCTACGAGAGGGAGCTGGGGAAGCCTTCAGAAAGATGAGGATGGTTAGGATAAGTTTTGAAGGATGAATAGTTAATCAGATAAATGTGGGAGCGTAAAGGGTTTCAAAGCAGAGGAAGTAGGGTTCACAGGTGTGGCGATATGGGAGAGCATGGAAGGTCAGAGAATGGGCACAGCTGGAAGAGATCCAAGCATAAAGTCCAAGTCTCAATTATGTTCTGCAGATTACTGTCTCTGGGCGAGTTGAGTTCTGCAGTCAAATGTGTGGCAAGCCTTGTATCTATCATCTTGTTTTACAGATTCATCATGCGTGTAGCATACTAAAGGTGCTAAGAAGTACTGCAGTCAGTTAACCCATTTAAATCTTTTTAAACGTGAGTTTCCATTTTAATTGTACACAGAATCCTTTTTTAACTTCCAAATAACACTTTAGCTTTTCATTTCTTTTTTTTTGAGACAGAGTCTCACTCTGTTGCCCAGGCTGGAGTGCAGTGGTGTGATCTCCACTCACTGCAAGCTCTGCCCCCCAGGTTCATGCCATTCTCCTGCCTCAGCCTCCCGAGTAGCTGCCACCACGCCCAGCTAATTTTTTTTTTTGTATTTTTAGTAGAGACGGGGTTTCACCATGTTAGCCAGGATGGTCTCGATCTCCTGACCTCGTGATCTGCCCGTCTCGGCCTCCAAAAGTGCTGGGATTACAGGCGTGAGCCACCAAGCCCGGCCGCTTTTCATTTCAAGAATTTTTATTTTACATAGTTTTCATCTCTCTGCTGAGATTCCCTACCTGTTCACTCACCAAGACCACATTTTGCTCTAATTCAATGAACAGAAGTTTGACAGCTGCTTTAAAGTCTTTTTGGCTAATCCTAAAATCTGGTCCATTTTAGGTTTGCTTTCAACTGACTGCTTTTTAAACAGTAATAACTGTGGTTCACATTATCCTGTTACTTTGTATGCCTAGCCCTTCTTGATTGTTCATTGGACATTGTGATAGTGCATTTTAGAGAACACTGATTTCTGTTCTTTCTCTGAAAAGCATTGATACTTGTTTTAACAGGGTTATTAATTAGTGTCGATCAATGTGAATTTATGTAGGCTAATTTTTATACTTGGTTAGTGCAGATATATGGAAAGTTCAAGACACTTTCCAAGCCCTTCTAATTTGGCAGGACTCATCTGCTAATCTCTTTATCCCATGTGAACCTTGTTCTAAAACCCTTCAACTTTATTTTTTTTATTTTTATTTTTTATTATACTTTAAGTTCTAGGGTACATGTGCACAACGTGCAGGTTTGTTACATATGTGTACATGTGCCACGTTGGTGTGCTGCACCCATCAACTCGTCATTTACATTAGTTATATCTCCTAATGCTTTCCTTCCTCCCTCCCCCGACCCCACAACAGGTTCCAGTGTGTGATGTTCCCCTTCCTGTGTCCAGGTGTTCTCAATGTTCAATTCCCACCTATGAGTTAGAACATGCGGTGTTTGGTTTTCTGTTCTTGCGATAGTTTGCTGAGAATGATGGTTTCCAGCGGCATCCATGTCCCTACAAAGGACATGAATTCATCCTTTTTTATGGCTGCATAGTATTCCATGGTATATATGTGCCACATTTTCTTAATCCAGTCTATCATTGATGGACATTTGGGTTGGTTCCAAGTCTTTGCTATTGTGAATAGTGCCACAATAAACATATGTGTTCATGTGTCTTTATAGCAGCATTATTTATAATTCTTCAGGTATATACCCAGTAATGGGAAGGCTGGGTCAAATGGTATTTCTAGTTCTAGATCCTTGAGGAATCGCCACACTGTCTTCCACAATGGTTGAACCAGTTTACAGTCCCATCAACAGTGTAAAAGTATTTCTATTTCTCCACATCCTCTCCAGCACCTGTTGTTTCCTGACTTTTTAATGATTGCCATTCTAACTGGTGTGAGATGGTATTTCACTCTGGTTTTGATTTGCATTTCTCTGATGGCGAGTGATGATGAGCATTTATTTATTTATTTATTTGTTTATTTATTTATTTTTTAGATGGAGTTTCATTCTTGTCACCCAGGCTGGAGTGCAATGGCACGATCTTGGCTCACTGCAACCTCTGCCTCCCAGGTTCAAGTGATTCTTCTGCCTCAGCCTCCCAAGTGGCTGGGACTACAGGCGTGCACCACCAGGCCCGGCTAATTTTTGTAATTTTTTTAGTAGAGATGGGGTTTTCACCATCTTGGCCATGCTGGTCTCAAACTCCTGACCTCATGATCCACCCGCCTCGGCCTCCCAAAGTGCTGGGATTACAGGCGTGAGCCACTGTGCCTGGCCGAGCATTTTTTCATATGTCTGTTGGCTGCATAAATGTCTTCTTTTGAGACATGTCTGTTCATATCCTTCACACACTTTTTGATGGGGTTGTTTGTTTTTTTTCTTTTAAATTTGTTTGAGTTCCTTGTAGATTCTGGATATTAGCCCTTTGTCAGATGAGTAAATTGCAAAAATTTTCTCCCATTCTGTAGGTTGCCTGTTCACTCTGATGGTAGATTCTTTTGCTGTGCAGAAGCTCTTTAGTTTAATTAGATCCCATTTGTCAATTTTGGCTTTTGTTACCATTGCTTTTGGTGTTTTAGACATGAAGTCCTTGCCCATGCCTATGTCCTGAATGGTATTACCTAGGTTTTCTTCTAGGGTTTTTATGCGTTTAGGTCTAACATTTAAGTCTCTAATTCATCTTGAATTAATTTTTGTATAAGATGTAAGGAAGGGATCCAATTTCAGCTTTCTACATATGACTAGCCAGTTTTCCCAGCACCATTTATTAAATAGGGAATCCTTTCCCATTTCTTGTTTTAGTCAGGTTTGTCAAAGATCAGATGGTTGTAGATGTGTGGTATTATTTCTGAGGGCTCTCTTCTGTTCCATTGGTCTATATCTCTGTTTTGGTACCAGTACCATGCTGTTTTGGTTACTGTAGCCTTGTAGTATAGTTTGAAGTCAGGTAGCATGATGCCTCCAGCTTTGTTCTTTTGGCTTAGGATTGTCTTGGCAATGCAGGCTCTTTTTTTGGTTCCATGTGAACTTTAAAGTAGTTTTTTCCAATTCTGTGAAGAAAGTCACTGGTAGCTTAATGGGGATGGCATTGAATCTATAAATTACCTTGTCCAGTATGGCCATTTTCATGATATTGATTCTTCCTATCCATGAGCATGAAATGTTCTTCCATTTGTTTGTGTCTTCTTTTATTTCATTGAGCAGTGGTTTGTAGTTCTCCTTGAAGAGGTCCTTCACATCCCTTGTAAGTTGGATTCCTAGTTATTTTATTCTCTTTGAAGCAATCGTGAATGAGAGTTCATTCATGATTTGGCTCTCTGTTTGTCTGTTATTGATGTATAAGAATGCTTGTGGTTTTTGCATATAGATTTTGTATCCTGAGACTTTGCTGAAGTTGCTTATCAGTTTAAAGAGATTTTGGGCTGAGATGATGGGGTTTTCTAAATATACAATCATGTCATCTGCAAACAGGGACAATTTGACTTCCTCTTTTCCTAATTGAATACCCTTTATTTCTTTCTCCTGCCTGATGGCCCTCGACAGATCTTCCAACACTGTGTAGAATAGGAGTGGTGAGAGAGGGCATCCCTGTCTTGTGCCAGTTTTCAAAGGGAATGCTTCCAGTGTTTGCCCATTCAGTATGATATTGGTTGTGGGAATGGTAAAGGGATCAATTCAATGAGAAGAGCTAACTATCCTAGATATATATGCACCTAATACAGGAGCACCCAGATTCATAAAGCAAGTCCTTAGAGACTTACAAAGACACTTAGACTCCCACACAATAATAATGGGAGACTTTAACACCCCACTGTCAACATTAGAGAGATCAACGAGACAGAAAGTTAGCAAGGATATCCAGGAATTGAACTCAGTTCTGCACCAAGTGGACCTAATAGACATCTATAGAACTCTCCACCCCAAATCAACAGATTATACATTCTTCTCAGCACCACATCGCACTTATTCCAAAATTGACCACATTGTTGGAAGTAAAGCACTCCTCAGCAAATGTAAAAGAACAGAAATTATAACAAACTGTCTCTCAGACCACAGTGTAATCAGACTAGAACTCAGGATTAAGAAATTCACTCAAAACCATTCAACTACATGGAAACTGAACAACCTGCTCCTGAATGACTACTGGGTACATAACGAAATGAAGGCAGAAATAAAGATGTTCTTTGAAAACAATGAGAACAAAGATACAATATACCAGAATCTCCGGGACACATTTAAAGCAGTGTGTAGAGGGAAATTTATAGCACTAAATGCCCACAAGAGAAAGCTGGAAAGATCTAAAACTGACACCCCAACATCACAATTAAAAGAACGAGAGAAGCAAGAGCAAACACATTCAAAAGCTAGCAGAAGGCAAGAAATAACTAAGATCAGAGCAGAACTGAAGGAGATAGAGACACAAAAAACCCTTCAAAAAATCGATGAATCCAGGAGCTGGTTTTTTAAAAAGATCAACCAAATTGATAGACCGCTAGCAAGACTAACAAAGAATAAAAGAGAGAAGAATCAAATAGACGTAACAAAAAATGATAAAGGGGATATCACCACCGACCCCACAGAAATACAAACTACCATCAGAGAATACTAGAAACACCTCTATGCAAATAAACTAGAAAATCTAGAAGAAATGGATAAATTCCTGGACACATACAGTCTCCCAAGACTAAACCAGGAAGAAGTTGAATCCCTGAATAGACCAATAGCAGGCTCTGAAATTGAGGCAATAATTAATAGCCTACCAACCAAAAAAAGTCCAGGACCAGACGGATTCACAGCTGAATCCTACCAGAGCAGAGGTACAGGGAGGAGCTGGTACTATTCCTTCTGAAACTATTCCAATCAACAGAAAAAGAGGGAATCCTCCCTAACTCAGTTTATGAGGCCAACATCATCCTGATACCAAAGCCTGGCAGAGACACAACAAAAAAAGAGAATTTTAGACCAATATCCCTGATGAACATCGATGAAAAAATCCTCAATAAAATACTGGCAAACCGAATCCATCAGCACATCAAAAAAGTTATCCACCACGATCAAGTCGGCTTCATCCCTGGGATGCAAGGCTGGTTCAATATACACAAATCAATAAACGTAATCCAGCACATAAACAGAACCAAAGACAAAAACCACATGATTATCTCAATAGATGCAGAAAAGGCCTTTGACAAAATTCAACAGTCCTTCATGCTAAACACTCTCAATAAAGTCGGTATTGATGGAACATATCCCATTTGACTTTAGACTTTGATAGAACGGGTTTTGAGTAGATGTTACTTTAGCACTCGTGTGGAGACAGAAGTGACTCCATCTTGGATACTAACCCGCCATGTTGACTTCTGATTAGCCCCAGTCCTGTGAATTCCTCCTGATGCCTACTTTATTTACTGTCCTCGTGGAAGAACATGTCCACCTTGGTGTCATCACACAGAGTGTAGTTTTGACACAGACGGCATTCTTGCCTGTTCTGGGGAGTTTTCCTTCACTGTCTTACACAAAGCACATCCCCCCCACCTCCCAAAACATGTAATCCCTGAGTCTAGGGACTAGCAGTGTAGAGATCTACCTGTCCTGCTGCCACCTAAGATCATGCTTCTTTTTGTGAGTTCCCCTAACAAAACACCCTTTACGGACAAGCTGAATTTGGTCTGCCTCATTATTTGGTTTCTCAGTGCCTTTGGCATTTGGGGCCACTTTGCATCTAAGGCCCCTTCTTTAATAAGCTTTGTTCGTGCTCCTAAGGAGCAGGCTTTCCAGTGTCTCGTCTGGATGCCACCGGTGTCAATGGGGTGTGAATAAGGTCTCTTCACTCTGGCAGGCTGTACTCCAATGTCAAGTACTTTTCAGTCTCTAATATCTCTGTTCCATTCTCAATATGATGGCAATTGCTGTCTGGTGAACCACAAGAGGTCTTGCTCTGCACGTGGACAGCTCATCCCTCAACAGATTCATAGACGTTCCCCATGTGAACTATTGGGGCCCCCTTTCTGCATAGCTCCCTCCTCTGCTATGTCCCACCACAGATTCCAGCTGCCTTGGCTGAGCCAAACTACCATTTGTGCCTCCCCAGCTTGCAGACCACAGTGCTCAGTTTGGACTCCTGCTCTCAGCTGCATTTGGTTGGAAAGCTTTCCCCAGGAAGATATTTAGATAGTCATGAGACTCACCTTGTAAGTTTCCCTTCTGTCAGGGATTAGTCTTATGTCACCTGTTGTTCGCTGCAAAAAAACAATTCCTCTCTACTTGGTCCAGTTTTGTAGTTGTTTATGGAGGGAGGATTATTCTGGTATCAGTGGCTCCCTCATGGTCAGAAACGGAAGCCCAGTGTAATACTGGTCAATAGTGTACAAAACCAGCAACATGAAAAATATACTTGGAGAAACATTGAGATAAGTGTATGTTTAATTTTAGTGCCACTTTCAGCAGTAAGAATGTGTGTATTCCAGCAGCTTGCTTTATACCTCCTTTGATCTCCAATAGGCCTCATAACTTAATATGTCTAAAACAAAAGTCTTCATTTCCAAAGACTCAGTGCCAAGCCTGCCCTTTCCCCAGACTTTCCCATTGCAGCAAATGGCCACTTCACCGTTCTAGCTTCTCAGGCCAAAACTCTCGGTGTTGGTGTTGTCCTGGACTATTTTCTTTCTCTTGTACCCCACATTCAGTAAGTCGGAAAGCTGTTGCTCTATCCTCAAAATATAACCAGGAACTGACCATGTCTCACGACCTTTCCATACCGGTTTTGATCAAATAATCATCAACTCTCACCTGCACTACTGCAAGAGCTTCCAACTTGGTCTTGCTCTTTCTTTCTTGGCCCTTTTAATCTATCGTTCACCTGGCAACCAAAGTGACCCTTTTAAAATATAAGCTTATGTTGTGCCTCTGCCCAACCCTCTCTAGTGGCTTTTCCTCACATTTAGAGTAAATTCAAAGTTATTTCCATGGCCTCAAAAGCCTGGATTGATTTGAACCCTGGATATCTCTCTTTCCCCTCTTCCTTTTGCTCTCTCAAGGTCTTTCAACCACACTTGCCTCCTTGGTAACTTCTCATGAATATGCTAGGCACACGCCCAGGAAAGGGCCTTTGTACCTGCCAGCCCCTCTTCCTGGAATGCTCTCCCTCCCAGCTTCCACATGGCTCCCTCCCTCACTCACCTAAATACCCCTGTCACTCTCTATTGCCTCCCACTGCTTCACTGTCTTCATAGCATTTATCACTGCCTGACAGATTCTATCTCTTCGTTTGTTTCTCTTGCCCACTCAAAGTAATCTCAGTAAGAACAGGAGCCTTGTCTGTTTTGTTCACTGCTGTATCATGGGTGCCTAGAGCAGTGCCTGGCACCTAGTAGGCCCTCAGTAAATTAAGTTGAATACATATGCATTAGGATAAATGTATTTAAATTGAATTTTTGTGAGGTGGTTCAGAGTGATGAAGAAAGACTGAAAAAACATATCCTCGACTGCAAGTATGTTGGGAAAAAGCTGATGATTTTATTGCACTTATGAACAAAGGTCATTAATATAAAAGCACTTGTAGGTTGCTTTACCTGGGGAAAGTATTTTGGTTATTTTTATCTAGGTGAAGTTTTCTGGGCTCAATCATCTTTTCACAACAGGTCAATTTCAATAACAGCCTAAACTATTTCTTCCCCCAAAAAACTATTTTCTTCTCTTCTTAAACAAGAACAATGGCATTTGGAGCTGAAAATAGCCTTCATTACATGAAAAGTTTGTGATGCACAGGTTTGCTCTGGAGTATGAAAAATGTGTCTGGAACTTGTGTTTATGTTCACATAAAACATGCAGAAAACTACAGACTTCTTCAGAAAGAGATTGCCTAATGAAAATCTGCAAGGATACTTCGATCTTTCTACATCCTGGAGATTTTATGAAACCAAAGGGCGCCTCTCAAAGCGAATAAGGGGCCAGAGAAGCCAGGGCAGTTTAGCTACTTCTTTGGTATGAATTTCTACCCAGGACTATTCCATTTGTTCTATTCCATTTGCTCCATCATGGCCCTTCAACCACACTTGCCTCCTTGGCAACTTCTCACGAATATGCTAGGCACACGCCCTAGAAGGACAAGCTATGGTAATGATGGACATATTATTCCAAGTCATTGTAATCAACATCGCAAGGAATATTGCTTGCAATATTCCTTTGCAATATTTAAAAAGATAAAATTCCAAAACAGGGTTATAAAAATGTGGTGTATTTTAAATGCATTCATTTAACAAACGAATGCTTTTTTGAAAAGAACACACAATGCACTGTCATTGCGCTATTTGGGGTATCTCTGTGACCGTATAGAGTGCCTTATTTGAAGACAATATCACAAATCTAAACTTCAGCTGCTTCAGGAATGTGACTCTCTTTGTGATGAATTCTATTCACTCTCTGAATGTTACTAGGGTGTGCCACTGGTCAGTCAATGATTCTGAGCCTTAAAATTTGTCTCTTTAATCTGCACTCATCTCATAGCCATTTGATGAATAAATAGATGCCTTAATTTGATGAGGTTTGCCTTGGTGGGTAGAAAAATTATTTGACTAAACTAGCTAGTCTTAGGAAAGTGATGAAAATATTCCAACTAATTTAAAAACTCTATTCTTAAAATCTCATTACCTGCTAAATATAATAAAAGATGAAACGTTAAAAGCAGGACTCATATGGAAAATAGTATGGAAATTTCTCAAAGAACAAAAAATAGAACTACTGTTAGGCCCACCAACCCCACTACTGGGTATCTACCCAAAGGAAAGAAAAAAATCATTATATAAAATATCATTATATAAAAAATCATTATGTAAACATGTACTCGCATGTTTATGCAGCACTTTTCACAGTAGCAAAGATTTGGAATCAATGGAGGATGAATAAAGAAAATGTGGTATATATACCCAAGAGAAGACTCTTCAGCCGTAAAAAAGAATGAAAGCATGTCTTCTGCGGCAACATGGATGGAATTGAAGGTCATCATCTTAAGTGAAACAACTCAGAAACAGAAAGACAAATGCCACGTGTTCTCACTTATAAATAGAAGCTAAATAATATATACACGTGCACATAGTGTGAATGACAGACAGTGGGGATCGGCGAGGACGGAAGGAGGAGGGAGAGGGTGAGGGATGAGAAATTACTTAATGGGTACAATGTTTGTACACTGTTTGGGTGATGGTTACACTAAAAGCCCAGACTTCACCACTATACAATACATCCGTGTAACAAAACTGCACTCGTACTCCTTAAATTTATACAGATAAAATTTTTAAAATTAAAGAACTTTAAACACATATGTAGACAAAATTAAACAACCATCACCAATGAAAGTGTGGCTCATAAAACTTACATTTTGAAGGGTGTTTGGGATCCGTTGAAGGTAAACCTCAGTGAGATTATAGCTGTATACACCCAAGAGGCTTATGGAAAACGTTAAGGCATGGAGTAAGAAAGTGATCCCATTGGGAGAATCACGTGGTGCAGCATTGACTGAGGATATTAATTAATTAATTAATCCATCTATCCAACAAATATGTGTTTCTTGTGTCCACCCATTCATCCATCCAATTCAACCTTTATAGAGTGCCTATTCCGTGCCAGGCACGATGCTAAGCGTTGGGGGTCCAGAGAAGAATTTAGGACAGGAGCTCACTGGCGGTAGAAACAGAACCCACAGTTGCAGCCCAGGATGCCAGTGACCTAACAGAGGTGAGCGGGTTTCTCTGGTGTGTAGGTTAAAGGCAGCTAACAGTCTAGGGAGATGAACAAGGGCATGTCCCAATTCCTAGTTTTTTTCCACTTCGTTTTTCAAGAAGAATGCCCTTGGAGCTACAAATAATAGGATATTAGTATGAAGAAACTGATAATCTGAGGAAGAGGCTCATATTTACTTATTCGAAGTAAATTTAGAGTTCTTTGAATATTTTATGGGGTATCAAGAGTAAAGAGGTTTTATTTATTCTGTGTATTTCCTGGAGGCAAAACTAGGACCAACAGAAAAAAAGTAAGGAAAGGGGAGATTATAGCTCAGCATATAAAGGGTATTTAAGCGAACATGACTTTGAATTGTAAGAGGGTTTTCTTTTTACCCTGTAGAAAAATTAAAATATGCAAGAAAAATATTAACATGAAGATAATTTAAATTATACCCAGTCTCACAACCCAGTCATAAACGTTGTTGACAATGTGGCATATCTCTATCCAGTTCTGAAATGCATCATAGGGTTGAGATTACATAATGTGACAATTCTATCTTTCTTATTTACATAACATTAAGCATTTCCCACATCATCACAGATCTTCATTGAAAGTAATTTCAGAGTTCTGATTCCAGTCAAGAGGAATAGCTGCATTCCTTCCAGATCTTTCCTCTTACAAGTAAAAGGCTCTGCACAGGACGCAACAAACACGCTTAGGAAAGCCCTGACAGGTGGAAAGAAGTCGCACTCACTAAGGCCTTGGGACTTGGGGAACAGCATAGTGGTGAATTCCCTGGGTTTCCTTTTTGCCTCCATCTATCTTGAATGGAGCATTGATGAAACCTACAACCTGGAACCACCAGCAGGCACAGTAATGGGAGAGGAAAGGCTCCAAGAAAAAGCCTATTCCCCTTGAATAAAGGATCAGGAAAAGAGAAACAAAAGACAACAGAGTATCAGCCCTGCTCCAGCAAAAGACCAATGAGAAAACATTCCCACCTGGCCCAATGGGAAGCTCATCTTCTATCTCCCCCTAACAGCCCCAGGGAAGCAGGAGTGAAACTCTGATTTACCCACCCAGCAGTGTTGGATGGTCCGAAAAGGGAGCCTGTTTTCCATCTGCCACCCAGTGAAAGCAGACAGTACTCCAATTTTCCTGATTTGGTCTTGTCAGTGGGGCTGAGTGCTTCACTGAGCATCCACCCCCTCATCTACCATCAAGACAATGGAAAGATTCAGTTTGTGGCCCGGCTAGTCAGCCATCCCTGTCCTCCTGCTTCCGCGTCAGCTAGGTCTAGCAGAGAGCTGAGTTTATACCCCATTTGGAGACAAAGAGGCAGTGTGAGTTGGTGCTAACAGTTGCGGCACTTCCATCCCACTCATAGGCACTAACCGGCGGTGTGAGCTTAGCCTTTGTCAGGATGGTGTCAGCAAGGCCCAGGTGGCTGCTGAAAACCCACTTACAGCTTGACCTGCATGCTACACCTAAAATGGGTGACCGTCTGCTACAAAAAAAAAAGATAAAATATTAAATGGGGTTCAGAGTCTTACAATGTTAACAACCAAAATGTCCAGGATATAATTGAAAATCATTCATCATACCAACATTCACGCACGTCCGTGTGAAGAGATCACCAACAGACTCTGTGTGAGCAATAAAGCTTTTTAATCACCGGGGTGCAGGCGGGCTGAGTCCGAAAAGAGAGTCAGCGAAGGGAGATAGAGGTGGGGCCGTTTTGTAGGATTTGGGTAGGTAAAGGAAAATTACAGTCAAAGGGGGTTGTCCTCTGGCCGGCAGGGGTGGGGAGGTCACAAGGTGCTCAGTGGGGGAGCTTTTGAGCCAGGATGAGCCAGGAGAAGGAATTTCACAAGGTAATGTCATCAGTTAAGGCAGGAACCGGCCATTTTCACTTCTTTTGTGATTCTTCACTTGCTTCGGGCCATCTGGGTGTATACGTGCAGGTCACAGGGGATACGATGGCTTAGCTTGAGCTCAGAGGCCTGACACCAACAATCAAGAAAAACCACAATCTGAGCAACAGAGGCCAACACTAAGATGACTCAGATGTTGAAATCATTTGACAAGGACTTTGAAGCAGCCATCATAAAAATGTTTCAACAAGCAGTTACAAACATACTTGAAACACATGAAAATACTGATAATCTCATAAGATATATAAAGTAGATTTAAAAATAACCAAAGGGAAATCAAATTATAGAACTGCAAATACAGTCAGCAAAAATGTTTAAAAAACTCACTCAATAGACTCAATGCCAGAAAAAGCACAACAAAGGAGTGAATCAATGAGATTGAAGATAAAACAATAGAAATTAACCCAATCCGAACAACACAAAGAAAGTAAATTGAAAAGAAAAAGAACAGAGATTCAGGGACTGTAATGAAAAAAATTTAACATTAATATTATTACAATCCTAGAGGGAGAGGAGAAAGAATATGCAGATGAAAAAGATTTGAAGCAATAATAACTGAAATTTCCCCAATTTTGGAAAAAATATAAAACAACATATTTGAGAAAACATAGGAATACCAAACAAGATAAAGAATTTAGAGTCAAACCTCTGAAAACTAAAGGCAAGTAAAAAAATCTTGAAGTATTTTCTCAATCTGTTTTATGTTGCTACAAAGGAATATCTGAGGCTGGGTAATTTATAAAGAAAATAAGTGTATTTGGTTCATTGTTCTGCAGACTGTACAAGAAGTATGGCACAAGCATCTGCATCTGGCCAGGGCCTCAGGCTGCTGCCACTCCTGGTGGAAGGTGAAGAGGAGCCAGCCTGTGCAGAGATCCCATGGTAAGAAAGAAGGCAAGAGAGGAGGGGGAGAGGTGCCAGGCTCCTTTAAACAATCAGTTATTTGGAACTAATAAGGGTGAGAACTCACTCACCCCCAAGGGAGGGCATTAATCTATTCATGAAGAATGCCCCCGTGAGCCGAACATCTCCCTTGAGGCCCCACACCCACCATTGCTACATCGAAGATCACATTTTAACAAGAGATTTGGTGGGGACAGACAAACCATATCCAATCCATAGCAAGCATCTAGAGAGAATTAATACTTTATGTGTACAGGAAAAAACAGTTTGAAAGACAGCAAACTTCTCATGAAGAACCAAAGAGACCAAAAGGCAGGGGTGCAATAATTTTTGAGTGCAGAAAAAAAAAATCCTGCCTACCATGAACTCCGAATCTGGCCAAATTATTTTTTAAGAATGAAGGGATAATAAAGATATTCTCAGATAAGAGAAAAGTAACAAAACTTGTTGCAAATAGATCCAGTCTAGAAGGATGGCTACAGGACATTTAGACATGACTAAAGAAATAGAAGAAGGCTTGGAACTACAGAAAGGAAAGAATGACAAAATGGGGGGAAAAAAATCAAACCACAAAGTGGTGGGGGAGCTAAAGACTATCTCATTCCTCAAGTTTTTTTTTTTTTTTTTTTTTTCCAGACAGAGTCTTGCTCTGTCTCCCAGGCTGGAGTGCAATGGCACCATCTCAGCTCACTCTGCCTCCTGGGTTTAAGCGATTCCTCTGTTTCAGCCTCCTGAGTAGCTGGGACTACAGGTGCCTGCCACCATACCCGGCTAATTTTTGTATTTTTATTAAAGATGGAGTTTCACCATGTTGTCCAGGCTGGTCTGGAACTCCTGACCTCAAGTGATCTACCTGCCTTGGCCTCCCAAAGTGTTGGGATTACAGGCATGAGCCACTCTGCCTAACCCCTCATGAATTTCTTAAAAAATATGTACTAATTGAAGCAAAAATCATACACCATTGATGTGGTACTCAATGTCTATACAAGAAATATCAAGTAATTATATGTATATTTGTAGTGGATAGGTGGAAGTAAGGTTCCCACACTTCACTTAAAGTGGTAAAACATCATTAACAGTAGACCATAATAAGTTAAACATCCAACTATATTGTAGACTTACAGACAAATCCACAGATATACTTCGGAATGTAAACACCCCACTGTCAGCAACTGATAGAACTACTAGACAGAATACCAACAAAGATGTAGAATATTTGAACACGACCCCCATCTAACAAGGGCTAATTGACTTTTAAAGACCATTCAACCAGACAACAGAATAATACACATTCTTTTTAAGCACCCATGAAACATTCATGAAGACACATCATTCATATCTTGGACCACAAAACAAATCTGAAGGCACTTAAAAGACTTAAAATCTTACAAAGTAAGTTTCTTGAAGACAATAGGGTCAAGATAGGAATCAGTAATGGAAAGTCGATAGGAAAATCTCTAAGCACTTGGATATAAAACAATAGAATTCTAAATCATCTATGGGTTAAAGAGGAAATTCCAAAAGGAAAAATACACGTAACTGAATGGAAATAAAATACAACATATCAATATTTGTGGAATGCATCTAAAGCAGTGCCAAGAAAAATAATAAGACCAGAAACCGGTGAGATTAAGTAATGTCAGTGAAAATGGCAGAGTAAGACTCTACCAAACTCCTCTCCTCCATAAAAGTAAACAGAAAGAGGCAAACTTTTCTTTTTTTTTTGAGACAGAGTCTTGCTCTGTCGCCCAGGCTGGAGTCCAGTGGTGCGATCTCAGCTCACTGCAACCTCCGCCTCCTGGGTTCAAGCAATTCTCCTGCCTCAGCCTCCTGAGTAACTGGGATTACAGGCGCTCGCCTCCAAACCTGGCTAATTTTTGTATTTTTAGTAGAGACAGGGTTTCGCTATATTGGCCAGGCTGCTCTTGAACTTCTGTCCTCAGGTGATCCACCTGTCTCAGCCTCCCAAAGTGCTGGTATTCCAGGCGTGAGCCACCGCGCCCAGCCCAAACTTTTCTAAATCAACATTTTTCAGAACTCTGGAAATTAACCAAAGGCTTTCAGCAATCCAGGAGTATTTATTCAATAGAAAAGGCTGAGTTCAAGTAAGAACAGTGAGTTTTCTGGCATTTAAAGTTTCCCCATTCTCATCTTTCCTCACGTCAGTTCGGTGGTAGCTTTGTAAACCAACTACCCACAGTGAAGACGAAAACCAACAGCCTGGCAGCCCCCAGAGAGTTCAGAACAGGACTGGATCTCCTCCCACGCCTCATTCCCTGAGAACTGTCATTATTTGACCTCTCAGAAGGTTCCCTGCAAGGCTATCTTTATATACCTGACTTGGTGCTTTCCCTGTGTGAAAAGCCTTGTCTCCCAGGCATTTATTGAAGACATCCAGAGGGAATTGCTTAATTTCACGGCTGCCTGAGGTGGTAGATACCAGTAGGGAAAATAAGAGTTAACAGAAAAGCTTAAAAGGAAAAGGTGGGGAAAAAGATGTCCCAGGGGCTTCGAAAAGCTCCAACATATTCCTAGGAGTCTAGAAATCCACATACGTGCATAGGGTTGCGCACAGGCTCAGAAAAGGCCTGAAAAATCCCTAAGCTCTCACCTCAGGCTGATCGCGAGACTGCAAAAACAGGAAGCGAACCGAAACGAAGGCTTGTAAACTGCCTGGCTGGGTGTTTACCCGAATATACGTACGTGAAACCTATCCTCAAAGACTGAGAGATGTATTGGTCCAGAAGTTAAAAGAGATCTCTCCAGTTATCACCCAACCATTGAGCTAAATAAGCAGAACTTCTACTCATGATGAAGAATATAGACTTCACAGAATCAATTAGAAAAAGCTGCTAACAACAACAACAAAAAAACCCCATAAAATAATAATAGCAAAAAATAGCAATAATAATAAATCCTTGGGAGGAGAAAGAATCGGATTTCCAGAGTTGCCACATTATATTATTTTCAATGTCCACTTTTCAACAAAAAATTGTAAGACGTTCAAAAAAAACAAGAAAATATGGCCCGTATACAAAGAAAAACAATATTTAGTAGAAATTGTTCCTGAAGAAGCCCAGATGTTGGAATTACTGAATAAAGACTTTAAGTCAGCCATTTTAATTATGTTCAAAGAGCTATAAAAAGAACCAAACAGAAAAGTATGATAACTGAAATGAAAATTCACAAGGATTTTAGAAAGCAAAATAAAGAGTCAGTGATCTTGCAGATAGGCCAATTAACATTATTCAACCTGAGGAATAGAAAGAAAATGGAATGAAGAAAAATGTACGGATACTTCCAGAGTCTTCCAGAATACTAGAAGAAGAGGAGATGGAAAAGGAGAAGAAATGATATTTTAAGAAATCACAGCTCAAAACTTTACAAATGTAATGAAAAACATTAGTTACATATCCAGGAAACTCAACATACTTCAGGTAAGACAAACTCAGAGAGAGGCACATCTAGAAACACAGTTGAACTGTTGATATCCAATAATAAAAAATGAATCTTGAAAGAGCCAAGAGAGAAGAAATTCATTATATACAGTAACAGCTGATTTCTCATCAGAACGCACATAGCCAGAAAGCAGTAGGATAAAATATTCAGATTCTGGAAAAAAAAGCACTATCAACAAGGAATCCCATCTCCAGCAAACTATCTTTCAAAGAAGAAAGCAAATTTAAGACATTCCTAGGTAAACAAAAACTGAGAAAATTTATAACTAGCAAACTCACTGTGCAAGAAATATTAAAGGAAGTCCTTCATACTGAATAAAAAGACATTACATAGTAACTTGAAGACATAAAGGTCTCTAGTAAAGGTAATTACAAAGGTAAACATAAAAGACAATATTAATTTTTTTTGTTTGTAACATTTTTTCTCATATCTGATTTATTATTATTATTGCTTTTTTTTTTTTTTTTTTGAGACAGAGTTTTTGCTCTGTTGCCCAGGCTGGAGGTGCGATGGCGCCGTATCTGCTCACTTCAACCTCCGCCTCCTGGGTTCAAACTGTTCTCCTGCCTTAGCCTCCGGAGTAGCTGAGATTACAGGCGCCTGCCACCACACCTGGCTAATTTTTTTATTTTTAGTAGAGATGAGGGTTCACCATGTTGGCCAGGCTGGCCTCGAACTCTTGATCTCAGGTGATCCACCTGCCTCGGCCTCCCAAAGTACTAGGATTATAGGTGTGAGACACCACACCTGGCATCTCCTATCTAATTTAAAAGACAATTGCAATAAAGCAATAATTATAAAACTATGTTGACAGGTACACAATGTATAAGGATATAATTCACATGACACAGAGAGCACAAAGGAAGGGGAGGGAGCAGAGCTATATATAAGCAAAGTTTTTTAATATGATTGAAATTAATTTGGTATCAATACAATTTGATTTTTGGTGCTAATAGTATCCCAAAGGCAACCACTAAGAAAATAACTCCCCAAAATATAGTTAAAGAAGCACCAGCCAGGCATGGTGGCTCATGCCTGTAATCCCAGCACTTTGGGAGGCTAAGGTGGGCAGATCATCTGAGGTCAGGAGTTGGAGGCCAGCCTGGCCAACATGGTGAAACCCTGTCTCTGATAAAAACACAAAAAAATTAGCCAGGTGTGGTGGCGTGTGCCTGTAATCACAGCTACTTGGGAGGCTGAGGCATGAGAATGACTTGAACCCAGGAGGCAGAGGTTGTAGTGAGCCAAGATCATGCCTCTGCACTCCAGCCTGGGTGACAGAGCGAGACTCTGTCTCAAAAAAAAAAAAAAAAAAAAAAAAAAAAAATGTCATATAAAGGAATCATGCAGTATACAACCTTTTGAAGTTGGTTTTTTTTCACTCAGCTAGTGCCCTTGAGGTCCATTCAAGTTACTGTATGTATCAGTAGTCTATTCCTTCTTACCGCATTCATACATGGTATGAATGTACCACAGTGTTTAACCAGGTACCCATTAAAGGACATGTGGGTTGATTCCAGTTTGGGGCTATTATTTAAAAAACTGCTAAGTTGTCTCTTCACTTTCTTGGTAGTATCCTTCGAAGCACAGTAGGTTTTGATTTTGGGTAAATCCAATTTATATGTATATTCTTTGGTTGCTTGTGCTTTCAGAGTCATAGTTAAGAAAGCATTTTTCTAATCCAAAGTCATAAAGATTTACCCTTATGTTTTTTTCTAAGAGCTTTAGAGTTTCAGCTCTTAGATTTATGGCTTTGATCCATTTTGAGTTAATTTTCATATATACCGTGAGGTAAGGATTCAGCCTCATTCTTTTTGCAGGCGGATATCCCATTTCCCAGCATTATTTGTTGAAAAGAATCTTCCTTCTTCCATATCAATGTTCAGAATCAGCTTGTTAGTTTCTTCAGAGAAACCAGTTAGGATTTTGGTAGAAATTTCACTGATTCTGTAGATCAAATTGGAGAGTACCGCCATCTTAACAAGACTGAGTCTTTTTATTAAACTCTCTCCAAGTAGATAGTGAAGAACTTTTTCCCAGGGCCATCTGACAGTAAGTTGCTCATCTGAGGCCCCATCACACATGTGTGTGTTACTTACAAAGACATTCTCCCTTTTTTTTTTTTTTTTTTTTTTTTTTGAGAGGCGGTCTTGCTCTGTTGCCCAGGCTGGAGTTGCAGTGGCGCGATCTCGGCTCACTGCAACGTCTGCCTCCCGGGTTCACGCCATTCTCCTGCCTCAGCCTCCTGAGTAGCTGGGACTACAGGCGCCCGCCACCACACCTGGATAATTTTTTGTATTTTCAGTAGAGACGGGGTTTCACCGTGTTAGCCAGGATGGTCTCGATCTCCTGGCCTCATGATTCGCCCGCCTCGGCCTCCCAAAGTGCTGGGATTACAGGCGTGAGCCACCGTGCCTGGCCCGACTCACTTCTTAATTTTAAATTTCTAGTAGCAGCATTTCATGGACGGTGAGTAAGGAGGAACATTTTAACGTTTAAGCTGTTGAAACTGGGATGGGCTGTGCAGGGAGCTGGTAGAGTGCGGTCATTGGTGGGGGTCAAGCACTGGCAGTGTTTTCGTGAGTCAGGAACAGTGCAGAGGAGACACCCACACTGATGTCCTGGGGCACTAACCAGGTGCCAAGCATGGCGCCAAGTTAACTGCTAAGCCCTCAACAACCCTATGAGGTAGTGATATTATTATTGCTCCTTTGCAAATAAGGAAAGTGAAGCACTAAAATTTATTCAAAAATGCCAAAGGCCAACTGACATGGGGGTGCTGTTATGTAACCAAATTTTAGAAATCAAAAATTGCGCAGTGGACATTGGAGCTTTGCTCTACACTAAGGCAGACTAAACTTGTTGGCCTTGCCACCCCACGTCTCCTTAGATTTTTAAAAATAATTATTCTTTTAAATAGTTTTTCATTTTCAGTGACTAGTCACCTAGGGGCATGTCTAAACTCTGTCAGGTGTGACAAGTAACATTGTCTGTGCTTCTGACATGGAATGAAAGGTACAAATTAGTTATAATGGGCTATTTGTATTTTAACATACAGTTAAAACAAAGTGTTATAGCTATGTAGAAAAATGGTTAGTCACAGACGTTAGAAACTTTAAAAACCAAAAACCCAGAAATAAGTAGAGCACTGATCAGGAAATGGGAAGTCTTTCTAAGACTGTGAGTGAACGGAAACTTCTGTGTGTGTGGTCTCCTCCCATTCCTTGTGGTACAATACAAGTGAAATTAATGGTGAAGAAGGTTTCTAGAGTTAGGAACAATCCCTGTCATTGATGCATTCCTCCTTTCCCCACACTAGGCACCCTCTGCTATACAGTCCCCCTTGGCCCCTGACCTCACAGGCTCAGCCCCTCACATGCTCCCAAGCTGGCCCTCATTCCAACAGTCTTTTAAGCAGCAAGTTGTGAATCAGGGTATGTCTGAGCTTTCCAGAGTTGCTGTAACAAAATACCGCAAACGAGGTGGCTTCGAGGAACAGAAATGATTATCTCACAATTCTGGAGGTTAAAAGGATGGAATCAAGGTGCGGACAGGGCCATCTCCCTCTGGAACCTGCAGGGAAAAGATCTTTCTTTGCCTCTTCCTAGCTTCTACCAGTTTGCCAGCAGACATCGGTGTTCCTTGACTTGTAGATGCATCGCCCCAGTCCTCCCCGTTTACATGGCCATCTTCTTTCTGTGTGTCTGTCTCTGTGTTCAAATTTCTCCTTTTTACAGGGATACCAGTCATACCGGATTAGGGCTCACCTGAATGACTGACTTCATTTCAACGTGATCACGTCTGCAAAGACCCCATTTCCAAATAAGGTCACAGTGTGAGGTACAGGGGGCTAGGATGTCAACATATCTTTTCCGGGGAACACGATTCCCTCCATGGCTGGGTGCTAGGTCCAGGGTTCAGTTACATGTCCTTCAGCACTTATGAAACCGAGAGGACTCCATGGTTCTGCTTCCTCAAATTACTCCTATCTTTGGGCCGACCCAGGAGCCCGCTGCTGTGATGCCAAGTGCCTGGGGTCCCAGATGACACAGTGGGCAGGCTGTCTCCATGTGAATAACGCATCTGACGGCTCCCCGGGGCTGGAGGTGACCCTGGAGCCCTCTGGGTTCATCTGACCAGGTCTCCTCGCTTTCCCTTCACTCAAAGGGCTATTTTTATCCTGTTGTGCTGTGAGTTTGCTCTCACAATTCTCCTCAACTGTTTCAGGCAGGAAATAAGGTATAAACATAAATTACATGAATGGCAATTCCCTACCACAGTTTGGTGGCTTCATTATATAGCAGCACAGGGGCAGGCTGTGAGTGCCAGGGCCCCAGTGTTGCCATGACAACTGCAGGTCCCCGCCTCCTCCACTTGGCCCTTCCCCAACCTCCATTGCCAACGCCAGCTCAGTCTCACGCCTCTGCCTTCTGAGAAGCCACCCCTGAACAACAGACAGGGCTGCAGCCCTCCACACGCTGTCCCAGAATCCTGGGCCCCTCTGGCTACTGCACGCGCCGCGTGGCCTTCCCTTAGTTCTGTCTTTCTAGGACACGAGCTCCTTGAAGTCAGGGACCATGCCTGTTCCATGGTTTACTCCCATCAGCATCGAATTCAGAACTCTGCTCATAGTAATTGCTCAAGAAATGCTAATGAATGGTAGAAGGGAAGAGCCTATGGGGAATTGCCACAGCAGACTGGAGGACCAGGAGCTGTGACCATGGAGAGTGTCCCCAGAGCTGCCGTTACATATTGCCACATGTGCCTATTTAAATTCAAGCTTAGTTAAATTTAAACGAACTAAAACTAAAAATTCACTTCCTGGCCGGGCGTGGTGGCTCATGCCTGTAATCCCAGCACTTTGGGAGGCTGAGGCAGGTGGATCACCTGAGGTCAGGAGTTTGCGACCAGCTTGTCCAATATGGTGAACCCCTGTCGCCACTAAAAAAACATAAATTAGCCAGGCATGGTGGCACACGCTTGTCGTTCCAGCTACTTGAGAGGCTGAGGCAGGAGAATCGCTTGAACCCGGGAGGCGGAGGTTGCAGTGAACCAAGATGGTACCACTGCACTCCAGCCTGGCCAACAGAGTGAGACTCCGTCTCAAAAAAAAATTCACTTCCTCAGTCCCACTGGCCACAAATACTAAATGGTCGCATATGGCTAGTGACTATCATATTCGACAGTGCAGCTGCTGAACATTTCCATGATCACAGAAAGTTCTGTTGGGCAGTGCTGCCCTAAGAGGACTCCATAACCAGTGCCCCTGCGGTGCTCTTGCTGCTTGTTAATTGCACTCCTAGCCCATTGGAACCCTTTAACTAGATTTAGCACTAGGAACCAAGGAGAAAATGTCAGCAGTCTATCCCTCTGTCAGGATCATGAGCTAATGTCCCCTCACCAGAGAGAGGAACACAAGTGACTCCTTAGTTTTTCAACAAGCCTCGACCTTTATGCCTCCACATCTTTGCATATTCAGTTCCTTCTGCCCGGGAAGTCCATGCCGATGAGAACTCCTGAGTTCTTATCCATGCCTCAGGGGAAGGCACAAATGCCTGTACATGCATAAATCCTTTTCCCCCTCATCCTCCCCTCAATAATGTGTGTGTGCGTGTGGGTATGTAGAATCTGTCTTCTCACACTACATCCTATCTAGCCATTATGCAGTGGCGTGGAAATTGATGAGCAGATAATGTGTCGTAATTAGCCCAGAGGCAAAAATCAAGCAGAACCAAAAGTGCCCTAGAAAATCTCTGAAATCTGCTGTAGAGCGTGCATCCTTGGTTTCATTTATGTAAAGTTATACAGAAATTCTTATCCTCATAAGAGGGGGTGCCACATGAAGAGAGGTACAGTCATTGGACGCAGGCGGGCTCTAACGTTACAGTCAATTAAAATGGAGACCAGGTCTGAAGAACCCCTGAGCAGACACAACCATAAGTCAGGCCTCACAAATGACCACGACCTTGCTTGATGTGTAAACATAAGCAAAACTTAACTCGAGCTATTTCTTGTAAATGTTTGTATTAAAGGAAAACAGAACTTAAGCTCAACCCGTCAGAAGCATCCAACAAACTTGTAATTATATAACTAGAGACTTTCCAACAGGATAGACTAGGGGTTCCCAACCCCTGGGCCGTGGACCGGTACTGGTCCGTGGCCTGTTAGGAACGGGGCCGTGCAGCAGGAGGTGGGTGAGCAAGGACCATTAGTGCCTGAGCTCTGCCTCCTGTCAGATCAGCGGCGGCATTAGAGTCTCAAAGGAGCACGAACCCTATTGTGAACCATGCGTGAGAAGGATCTAGGTTGCACGTGCCTTATGCGAATCTAACTAATGCCTGATGATCTGAGGTGGAGTAGTTTCATCCGGAAACCACCCCGCAGCCTTCCCACTCATAGAAAAATTGTCTTCCACGAATCCAGTCCCTGGTGCTAAAAAGGTTGGGGACTGCTGTTCTAGTGGATTATTTTTAAAGTAAACTTTTTGGTCTGATGCGGTGGCTCACACCTGTAATCCCAGCACTTTGGGAGGCCGAGGTGGGAGGATCACCTGAGGTCAGGAGTTTGAGACCAGCCTGGCCAACATGGTGAAACCCTGTCTCTACTAAAAATACAAAAATGAGCTGGGCATCGTAGTGGGCACCTGTAATCCCAGTTACTCAGGAGGGCTGAGGCAGGAGAATTGTTTGAACCTGGGAGGCAGAGGTTGCAGTAAGCAGAGGTCGCGTCACTGTACTCCAGTCTGGGCGACAGAGCAAGCCTGCGTCTCAAACAACAACAACAACAAACTTTTTAATTGAAGTTTCAGGTTGTGATAAAGTTTATGTTGTGCTGGCCTCTTAATCTTTTTGTCTTTTCTCTGTAAAGGTTTACATAATATCGTGGGATGTTGGGAGAAATTTTCTATTGACCCCATCAGAGCTTGGCGTTTTCTTTGTGGTAGATTTTAAATTATATATTCATTTTTACCTAATAAATATAGAACGACTTATATTTTTTATTCCTCATTGTGACTATTTTGGAAAATAGTGCTTTTCGAGGAATTTACTCATTTCATCTAAATGTCTAAGTTTATTGGTATCAAGTTATTTATATTACCTTCTCATTATCCTCTTACTGTCTTTAGGATCTTTATAACTGTATATTGGTGTTTTATGCTTTTTCTCTATTTTTCTTCATTGGTTCAGGTAGGAGATTATCAGTTTTATTAGTCTAAAAACTAATTTTAGGCTTCTTTGATTTTTCAGTATTTATATGTTTGTTTTTTATTACATTGATTTTTGTTCCTTATTGTTTTCTTCTTTCTATCTCTTTTGGTTTTAATTTGATAATTATCTTCTAGGTTTCTTGAAATAGTTACTTAGATAATTGCTTTTCAGTCTTTTTCTCCCATTATAAATGCATTTAACGCCATAAAGTTCCCTCTAAGTATGGCATTAGCTGAATACCATACATTGTCTATTTTTATTGTCATTTAAAATATTTCATAATTTCCATTGTGATTTCTATGTGGACTTCTGAATTATTTAGAATAATCACATTTTCTTGTTAAATTGACTCTTTTATTATTACCAAATGCTCTTTATCTCTAATAATAGTTCTTATCTTAAAGTCTACTTTGTCTGATATAGCATAGCTACACAATTTACTTTTGGTTACATTTTTTCTATCCTGTTAATTTCAACGTTTCTGAGTTTCTATATTTAAAATACTTCTTTTAAGCAGCATAGTTTTTGGCTCATTTTAATTGAGTCTGACAATGTTTTCAGTTTTTTATTACTTAGTTCGTTTACATTAATATAATTACTTCTATATCTGGGTTTAAATCAACCGTCTTATCCATCTTTCTATTTGTTCTATATTTTCATTGTATTTTAATATTTATCCTTTCTTGACTTCTTTTAGATTAACAATATTTTTTTTGGTTGTGTTTTTGTTATTCCATTTCATGCCCCTTCCTTTATTATTAGTTACATATTCTCTTATTATTCGCTTGCCTTAGAGATGGCAAAATGCATTTTTGACTCTTTGAGTCTCCCTTAAATTAATGCTTTCACCAGTTTTCAGACAGTGCAAGGACCTTAGAACGCTTTATTATATGCATTTTTGGAGACAGGGTCTCAGTCTGTCACGGGGGCCAGAGGGCAGTGGCACAATCACAGTGAACTACAGCTTCCACCTCCTGGGCTCAAGCAATCCTCCCACCAATGCCCCATCCCCACCCCAGGGACGCTGGAACTACAGGTGCACATTACTGCATCTTGCTAATTTTTTAGATTTTTGGTAAAGACAAGGTCTTGCCATGTTGCCCAGGCTGGTCTTAAACTGGACTCACGGGATCCTCCCACCTCAACCTCCCAAAGTGAGGCATGAGCCACCACACCTGACCAGAACACTCTAATTTTATTGCCTTCTTCTTGCCTTTTGTACTATTGTTGTTATGTGTTTTAATTGAACATATAAGATCCTCAATAAAAAATACTATTTAAAACTCAGTATTGACTTGGATTTATCCTCATGTTTCTGCTGGTTCTCTTCATTCCTTCTTGCACCTCCAGCTAAGATCAATCTCTACCTGCTTAAAGAAAACCTCTGCAGTTCTCTGTGAGTGGACTCTGTGGGTAATACAGTCGCTCAGGTTTCTTGATTTTTTGTTTGTTTGCGTTTTTGAAAATGACCGTCTCTGCAGCTTTTGAATCCTGTTTTCCCTGGGAAGAGAATTTCAGGTTGGCAGTTGTCTTATATCAGGACTTGAAAGATGACAATGCATTTCTTTGGGCTTTTACAACTTCTGTTGAAAGTTAACTAGAAGTGTCATTGTATCTTTGAACGTCATGTGTTTTTATTCCCTTTTCTATTTTAGAAATGTCCTTAAAATTTGCCCTTTATTCTTTTTACGATGTGCCTGGGTGTGGTTTTTATTACGTGTATCCTGGGAGGATTCTTTAACCTGTGACTCGATACCTTCTACCACTTTTGGAAAATCACAATTCAGATGATCTGCAGTCACATTCACTCCTCTTTTCTCTTTCTGGTTCTTCAATTCCATGCATGTCAGACTTTTTCACTGTGTCCCAGATGTCTCTTATGCCCTTTTTATATTTTCTATTCTTTGTTTTCCCTTTCAGGACTTCAATTTAGGTATTTTCAACTTACTTATTTTCCCATTCCTTAATTCCCTCTCCTGGGTCCAGTTTGGTGGTATTCTCCTGGGGAGAGCTGGTCTGATACTAGCTAGCCCGTCGTAACTGAAGATATCCTCTGTAATCATTTTAAACTCTCTGGTCATTTAAATTTCACTTTGTTCACCTTTCTCAATTCTCTCTCCCTTTTGTCTTACTGTGTTTCTAACTCAGTTTCTTCTCTTGCGAGTGTTGCTTTACTTCCGGGCATAAGTGGTCTTCCCACCTAGCCTCCCAAGTAGCTTGGACTGCAGGCATGAGCCACGGTGCCCAGCCTGTATTTCTGAAATGGTTTCACTTTATTTATTTATTTTTGAGACAGAGTCTCGCTCTGTCGCCCAGGCTGGAGTGAGTGGCGCCATCTCGGCTCACTGCAAGCTCCGCCTCCCGGGTTCACGCCATTCTCCTGCCTCAGCCTCCCGAGTAGCTGGGACTACAGGTGCCTGCACCACGCCTGGCTAATTTTTTTGTATTTTTAGTAGAGACGGGGTTTCACCGTGTTAGTCAGGATGGTCTCGATCTCCTGACCTCGTGATGCACCCGCCTTGGCCTCCCAAAGTGCTGGGATTACAGGTGTGAGCCACCGCGCCCAGCTGAGAAAGTTCTTTTATCCTTTATTGTTCCCAGACAGACACCATAAGCAGGGTAAGAGAGTTTGCACCACGCTGCCTCACCATCAGAATGCCAACCTAGCTTGTCTGTGTTTTTTCTCACTCAGTCCCGCCTTTCTTAGGTGTTGAGACTGTGGATTTAACCAGCCTAGCGAGTCTCCAGCCACAAACCTGTAGACTGTTCTTATTGGTCCAAAAAGGGGCTGTTGGCTTTGCTACTCAGAGCGTGTCCCTTACTTTGAGGAACTAGGCTTTCCTGGCTTTGACTGATGGTTCCAACTGTGGCTATCTTCTCTCATGATCTTCCCACATGCCTGCTTGACCTTCACTGTATCTGGAAGTCCTTCCTCTTCTATTTTAGTTCAGGGTTCAGATGTCTCTTAATTTCTTTCAAGATAGAGTTTTGTTCCTGTTTCTTATTCTCCTTCTCACTTTTGGGTGATTTCTCAGAGAAGAGGGAAATGGTCCTCTTTATGCCACATTTAAAAACCACAAGCTTACCCTCAGAGTCTTTTGCATTCTGCGTTATTTTTAGTTTCAGTTCTGCATCACATACAGTCTTTTTATGTTTTTAGAGACAGGCTCGCGCTCTGTCGCCCAGGCTGGAGTGCCGTGAAGCTCACTGCAGCCTTGAACTTCTGGGCTCAAGTGACCCTCCCACCTCAGCCTCCCAAGTAGTTGGGACTACAGGCATGAGACACCACATCCAGCCTGCATCATATATAATCTTTAAAGAGTGATTTAAAATCAGGAGTGGGGACCTGAATTCAAGTTTAAATTCAGTCTTGGCTGGTGCTACCAATGCAAATAGCTCAACTGAAGTGACAATCAAATCATCCGATACAGTCACACATGGCTAAACTCGCATATGTGCAGGCAGTGACAGCCCCCTCGCAGTATACTTCTCTGTCTGACTGCTGGTAAGTGTCATTTGACATAAATGTAAGATGCTTCCCAAAAGCAGGAATGTAAAAATGTGAACAAACGATGAATGGTACTTCAGCTGGGGCTGAAGAATGGTCCAGCAGGCTGGCGAGGACGGTGAGCACGGAGCAGACAGATGCAGGCGGACAGAGCTGTGGCAGCGCGGGGCTTACGTGCCTTCCCTGGAGCAGCATCGACTTTTGAAAGGCTGAAATTTCAGGGTGGGTTTAGGAATCAAATAGCAAACAATCCAATTGGGGAGGAAAATAGTGTGTTCTGTGACACGTGACAGCTCATTGTCTATTGAATCGAATGCCAATTCTTTGCCGCAGAAATGAGCTCTGCCCTCAACTTTCCAACACGCCTATTGTCTTCTCCTTGTCTGCAGAACAATGCTTACATGCTATAGCCTGCCACTCAAATCCCTCCACTCCATGAAGCCAGAATGAAAGGGAAGGAATCAGGTTAAAGAGCCAGGCAGATTCCCTCCCTCTGAGATCTGGCAGCATCCTCTCCCCTGCACCCCTGCTGCGGGCGACTGGTCTAAGCTGTTCACCACGTGTGCCTTGCATTTGTCCCACACCTGTGCCATTGCTCATTCGGACTCTTCCGCCATGATTCCTTCTCTTCCCTGATAACCAACTCTGCTGCTCAAAACCCTGCTTATCCATCAAAGCCCCACAGGCCTTTACTGATCCCCCAACCAGATATGAACTTTCTGTCTACCTCTGGGAAGTTTTTCACAATCTTTTTAGATCAGGTACTACTCCCTAGGGAGGCAAGGACTATCACTCTGACGCCTTATCTCGCTCCTCTGCCCTGCCAAAGCAGCCTCAAACTCCCGCTGTCCTGGCTCTCACCGCCCAAACCCAATTTTTATGCTCAACTGGTCTTTTGACTTTGTTCCTCTATGCTTCTTGCTTTGACCTGGAACTTTCAGATTTGGGGCCTACTGTTTCCATTGGTGTCTTGGCAGTCCTAGCTCCTGGCTGTAAATGTAGATATATGTTCCCTTGATACTACTGCACTGACAAACCAGTCAACAAGTTTCCAATTTCCAGAGCCCTTTATTCCAGCAGCCATTGCTGCTGCCCTTGTCAGACCCCAGGCCACACTCTCCCAGCTGCCCACTGAGCACTGCTGGCCAGGCTTCAGCCATTGGGTCATGTCATTAACTTCATAGACATAGAATATTTTTCTTGGATCTTAATTCTTTGTGTGCTTGTCTCACACTTTTGGCCTCTCAAGGGTGGAGTCTGCAATGCCCGGCCCAGTGCCTTGCAAACAAGAGCTCAGAAGATATTAACTCAACACTGTTTGAACACGGGCACCTTAAGGTGACTCGGGCAGCTCCCAGTGGGTTCCAGCAATGGCCAGAACTCGGGGTCCTGCTCACTCACAGCTAGGCACAGGTTACGCTGTCTCTTAAGGTTGATAACTGGATACTTCCAGAATGAAAAGGACCAAATGTCCCCATTTTGAATGTATGTCCCCTGCTGTGTTCCTAGGACCCCTCAGTGTCCTCCTCTCTTGCTTTTCCTCAACTTGTACGTGATGACCAGTCACCAGAAAAAAGAGACTCTCTCCGGCTGGTCTGTGGGGTCCCTGAGGCCAGGTGGTGGGCCTTTTTGTATGTCTGTATCTCCTCAGGGCCAAGCCCATGCCTGCTCCACGCTGCGCCTAGAGTTTGCACTCATTACAGTTTGTGGCTCGAACACCTTCTGCCCTAGCCGTGCCCTCTGTTCTTGCCATGTTTGCTTTCTGTGGTTGCTAGACTCTTTCTTCTCTCCTTTAAACTTCTGCCTGAACATTTAATAACATTTGCAGTTTGATTTTTAATTATTAATGTATTCTCCATTTATTATTTATAAGAGAAAAGGTGGAAGACAGAAGGGCCTGTGGGAAACTGATGGCATCACCCAGGGGTCAGACAAGCTTCTGTTGAACCCTGCCGTGCTAGCTCTCTATGGCTATGCAACTGATTACCTCCACGTGATTCATAATAACACAAGTGTTTCTTATTTCATTTTCAGTGAGGCAGGAACTTAGGGGTGACTTAGCTGGGAGGTGCCAGTTAAGAATTTCTCATGTGGTTGCAGTCAAGATGTCAGCTGAGGCTGAGTTATCGGAAAGCTTGACTGAGGTTGGAGGATTCACATCTGACATGGTTCACCCACTTGGCTGTTGGCAGGAGGCTTCAGTTTCTCGCCATATGGGCCTCTTCATAGACAGTGTGAGTGTCCTCATGACACAGCGGCGAAATTCACCCTCAGCAAGCACTCCGAGAGATGGAAGGCAGAAGCCACATGTCATTTACGGCCTGGCCTCAGACCTCTGCCGTATTCTCTTGGTCACATGGACCGATCCTGATTCAATGCGGTGGGGGGTGGCTGGGACTATGGAAGGGCATGGATACTGGAGGTAGGACTCATTCGAGGTCGTCTTGGAGGCTGGCTACCACACCTGCTTCTCCGGGGAGTGTCTTTGTGCAAGTTATTTAACCTCCCGAAGCCTCAGTTTGTGCATTTGTAAATAACAATATTTACAGGGATTTGTGAAGATTAAATACTTATCAAGTCCTCTTACAAAGTGCTTCAAACTGCCCCAAAGTCTTCCCCACATTACCCAGGACTCCTCCAGGAAAGCCAACTGCAGCTTCTCTTTTAGAAACCCTCCATCCTCTGCCCTCTTCTCCTCCCCTCTTCATCCTTTCCCTCCTCACCTGTCGGGAAATTTTCTAATCTGGCAGGGGTTGTAGGGGGGTGAGCCTCATTCGTCAACCCTCATGTCCCCAAATACAATGTCTACGCTGTGGCCCTCCGTGTTCCCCCAGGGACCATGCTTTGGAAACCACGCCTTCAGATGACTGCAGACCCAGCTGACACTTTGACTGTATCTATGGGAGAAATTCTGGACTGGAACCATCCAGCTGAGGGACTCCCAAATTCTTGCCTCATGGAAAGTGCGAAATAAAAATCTTGTTTTAAGTCACTTTGGGGAGAATCTTGCTGGTAATTTCCGCCATCCCCCACCATCCTGTCATCTCCCTGACCATATCAGGACTGATTATTTGCTTGGAAAGAACACCAGGAAAAAAAAAAATGTTTTTTTAATAATAATAACCAAGAAATTGGTTATTTTAGAACTCTTATTTTACCAAACATAGGATAAATATAAGACATCACAGGAGTTTCACTCACATCCGTGTGAAGAGACCACCAAGCAGGCTTTGTGTGAGCAACAAGGCTGTTTATTTAACCCGGGGGCAGCGGGCTGAGTCCGAAAAGAGAGTCAGCGAAGGGAGACGGGGTGGGGCCGTTTTGTAGGATTTGGGTGGGTAAAGGAAAATTACAGTCAAAGGGAGTTGTTCTCTGGCAGGCAGGGGTGGGGGTTACAAGGTGCTCAGTAGGGGAGCTTTTGAGCCAGGATGAGCCAGGAGAAGGAATTTCACAAGATAATGTCATCAGGCCATTTTCACTTCTTTTGTGATGCTTCGGTTACTTCAGACCATCTGGATGCGGGTCACCGGGGATATGATGGCTTAGCTTGGGCTCAGAGGCCTGACAAGAAGTATCTCCTAACTTTGACTGGCTTCTTGGAGGAGATTACAATGAAGTGCAAATGATCAGCCACCCAGTGTCTTTGTCAAGATTCTCCAGAGAGACAGAACCAATAAGCTAGACACATAGATGGTTAGATAGATAGATTAGATAGATAGATAGATAGATAGATAGATAGATAGATAGATAGATTAGATAGCTAGATAGATAGATAGGTAGATAGATAGATAGATAGATACATACATACATACATACATACATACGTAGATACATAGATAGACAGAGTAGGTAGGCAGACATAGGGGAGGGATTTTATTAGGGAAATTGGCTTATGTGATTATGAAGGCTGAGAAGTCCCACAACAGGCTGTCTGCAAACTAGAGACCCTGGGATGCCAGTAGCCTGGCCCAATCCAAATCCACAGGCCTCAGAACAAGAGAAGCGGATGGTGTAACTCTCAGTCCAAGGCCAAGGACCTGAGAACCCAGGGAGCCTCTGGTGTAGGTCCTGGAGTCCCTAAGCTGGAGATCCTGGAGTTCTGGTGTCCAACGGCAAGAATAGAAGGGTGTCCTGCTCCAGGAGAGACAGAGGAAATCACCTTTCCTCTGACTTCTTGTTCTTTCTGGGCTGCAGCTGATTGGATGGTGCCCACCTACGTTGAGGGGGGGATCTTCCTGATTCAGCCTATCAGCTCACACTCTGGTCTCCTGGAGACATCCTCAGCAACACACCCAGAAATAATGCCTTCCTAGTTCTCTAGGTATTCCTTAATCCAGCCAAGCTGACACCTAAAATTCACCGTCACATGCAAAGTATCAGTTTCCTGGGCTGCTGTAACAAACACCACCAAGTGTGTGGCTGAAGGTAGAACTGTGTGGCCTCACAGTCCTGGAGGCTGGGAGTCAGAGATCAAGGTGTCAGCAAGGCCTGCTGCCTCTGAAGCCTGGAGGGGGTTCCTTCCTTGCCTCTTCCTGGCTTCTAGGGGTCCCCAGCATCAGTGCTGTTCCTCGACTTGCAGCTGCATCACTCCCATCTCTGCCTCTGTCATCCCATGCTGCTCTCGCTGTGTGTCTGTGTCTTCACATGGTGGTTTTAAAAATAAGGACATTATCATATTGGATTAGGAACCTACCCTACTGCAGCATCACTTCATCTTAACTAATTATATCCACAATGACACTCTTCAAATAAAGTCACATTCTGCAGTACTGAGGGCCAGAACTTCAACACATCTTTTTTGGAAGAGCACAATTCAGCCCATACACTTGGAGAGGGATGGGGCAGGCCCTGGATTCGGTTTCGGCTCCTTGTGTAGAACGTGACTGTGTAAACTCAGGCAGGTGTGGAATATTTCTGCCCCTGCTGCCAGCAGGGATTGAGCCGGGGTGGGGGTGGTTGGCACCAAGTTTCAGGCCGAAGATAATTAAGGAGGTTAGGGAATCAGGGTGACCAGAAGTGAGTCAAAGACAATAGTCAGACAGTGAAAAGGAAGATGGTCCCAAATGGAAGCTGGGACAGGCAGGGAACAAAGAAATGAGCATGTTTAGATTACCAGATACTCGTGTAAGTTGAAATGTTGAAACACTTGAAAAATGACAGTTAGTTAGGATGGCAGGAAGAGGGAGGCCCAGGCAGAAGCTTCAGATACCTTTGTATGAGACAGTTGTGGGAATAGAATCGACTTCCAGAGGCATGTTCTCGGGACTTCTGGACATGGTGTGTGTTGTCCAGGCACACTGTGGAGAAACACTCACCTCTTTGAAAAGTAACAATGGAACAATTTTTTTCTCTGCTGGGAGGCAAAGATGAAGGCTTATGTGCCCCAGTGTGGAGCCCTCTTCAGCTAATATTCACTGTCTCATCTCCTTCCCCAAGTGGCTTAAACCAGTCGAAGGCCACTGTTTGGCTTCAATAATGGCTCCCAGACTGCACTTGTGACTTAGCCTACTCCCATTATCAGCTGACACCCACATTTTGTTCAGTTGGTTTATTTAATTAATTAATTAGTTAATTAGTCTATTTAGAGACAGTGTCTCTCTCTGTCGCTCAGGCTGGCATGCAGTGGCATGATCTCGGCTCTCTGCAGCCTCTGCCTCCCGGGTTCAAGCGATTCTCCTGCCTCAGCCTCCTGAGTAGCTGGGATTACAGGTGCCCACTACCACACCCGGCTAATTGTTGTAGTTTTAGTAGAGACAGGGTTTCACCATGTTGGCCAGGCTGGTCTTGAACTCCTGACCTCAGGTGATCCACCTGCCTTGGTCTCCCAAAGTGCTGGGATTACAGGCATGAGCCACTGTGCCCGGCGGGTTTAATTATTTTAAAAAGTCGCTCTGCAACTTCAAAGTGGCTGCTTTGAAGTTATCGTGTGAGCAAAACTTGCTCATGTGAAAGGAAGAGAAATCTCAAGACCCCAAAATCACAAAGCCAAGGGAAAAGTCAAGCCAGGAACTGCATCAGGCAAACCTGCCTCTCATCTTATTCCTAAATAAGATAGCTACAAAGATTTTTAAAAAGCTACATACCTTCCTTACAATTTGTCCACAAGAAAATTCCTTGTAGGCCTTACGATCTTACCATAAAACTGTTCTCTTGAATTGCACCCTGGCAATGTAAACTGACAGCTTACCTTCACAGGTGTGGGACAAAAGTCATCCCTCTGCTCGCCTGAGACAAACGCATATTTGATTGCTTCCTCTGCCTTATTGTTTATGTATAACTGCAGATTCACTGAGCCAGACTAAATTGTGTATTCATCGAAAGGCTGATCAAGGACTCAAAACAATGCAACCTTTTGTCTCTTTTCTACCTTTGCCTCTTATCTACCTCCCCCTCCCCTTACCGGACCAAACCAATGTACATCTTACACATATTGATTGACATCTCTTGTCTCCCTACCAAGTATAAAAGCAAGCTGCACCCTGACTACCTTGGACAGATGTCATCGGGACCTCCTGAAGCTGTCGTGGGCACGCCCCTTAACCTTGGCAAAATAAATGTTCTAAACTGATTGAGATCTGTCTCAGATACTTTTGGATTCCCATCCATCACTAAAGGCAAATTTCATACTGACTGCTTCATGGAGAAATGTAGGCAAGTTTGGAGAGACATCTGTTCCTGCGAATTCTATAAATAGTTTCCAATTCATCCAATCTTTCAAAAATGACTCAAGTGTCTACTGTGTGCCTCAAAATGGAATGTAAGGTCAGCCGAGAGAGAAGGGACAAGAGATCCAAGTTCAGGCAAGCCTTTGTTAACCTGCCGGCCGCCCTCCAACAGTCAGAGGAGTGGCCCTGAGCTGACAAAATGAGGAGTTTATACTGGGGAGGGGAGTTTGGGGGAGTTCTTTGGTATGGCCGCATCCCGGGGTTGTTTGCTGGTTAATTTTGCCACATATTGCCTTGTGACACTTACGGTAGAATTTATAGGCGGGTGTAGGTAAAGTTGGTTTATGCTTCCCACGACCTCCCCCTGTGCGGTCTGATGGCTTGTAATTGGGGTTTGCTTATCGCACCAAGGCCTGATAGGTGAAGTCTGCTGGCTTCACTTCGACGCCTCGACAAGGGCTTAGAAACGTAACGGGGCTCAGGGGAAGGGTGGGCGGCACAAAGATTTGCAGAGCATAAGCAGGAGGAGTGGGCAGCGCGGAGAGGTTTGGGGGACGTGTCAGCAGTACCAAGAAGCTTTTGTGGGGAGGTTTGTCCCTAACAGAAATATTCTGCCTTTTCTAAGGAATTACTCACCTGGTTTGTAAACTTTACGTATGTGATATCTTCGGGTAAGTTTTTTAGTTTAAAATACTTCTATCTTAGCCTGTTTCTTTCTCTCATCTAAGTCTCTTCTTGCTGTCTTTTTAAAAATTTTTTATTTTAGCAAGGGTAATTTTAGAAAATGATTTCTAAATTAGAAGTAAAATTCTTAACAATAACTTAATACTAACAATAACTTCTTTTTTGTTTTGTTTTGTTTTGTTTTTTTGTGATGGAGTTTCACTCTTGTTGCCCAGGCTGGAGTGCAGTGGTGCAATCTTGGCTCACTGCAACCTCTGCCTCCTGGGTTCAAGTGATTCTCCTGCCTCAGCCTCCCAAGTAGCTGGGATTACAGGCACGCACCACCACATCCAGCTAATTTTGTATTTTTAGTAGAGACGGGGTTTTCCATGTTGGTCAGTCTGGTCTCGGACTCCCGACCTCACGTGATCCGCCCGCCTCAGCCTCCCAAAATTCTGGGATTACAGGCACGAGCCACCGCGCTCAGCAACAATAACTTCTTAATAATCTTGGGTCCTGTTCAAACTCATCGTTGAGAAAAATATTTTTCAACCAAAAGCCTTAGACTATTAAAGGAAAGTTGTTTCCTAATTTGGAAAACTTGTTATTGGAACAGAGAAGGCTTTTTCACATTGGAGAACTCACCAACACAAATTGTTTTGTTTTTAAAGGGGAGCACAAGATGAATCTCAAAAACATTATACTGGCTAAAAGAAGCCAGACACAAAAGAGTATATTTATGTGAAATTCTAGAAGAGTCTAAACTAATCTATAGTGACAAACAGCAGATCAGTGGTGGCCTGTGGCTGGGATAAGGGAGAAGGCTGACTGCAGAGAGGCTAGAGGGAACTTGCTGGGGGAATGAAAAGTTCTATATCATGATCGTGCCAGTGGTTACACAAATGTCTACATTTTCCAAAGCTCATCAAAGTGCACATTTAATTCTATGTAAATTATACATCAGTAAAATTTAAAAGCAAGAACATAAATGCAACCTGGAGCTAGGATCTGACCAGACAGGAATTTTGAAAGAAATGAATATATATATATATATATATATTCTCTTTCTGTTTTTCTTTGAAGAGTTTTATGGAAGTATAATTTAGGTACCATAAAACTCGCCTGTTTTAAGTGTACAATTCAATAACGTAGTAAATGTATGGAGCTGTGCAACCACCATCATAATCCAATTTCACAGTGTTTCCATCACCCCAATAAAATCTCCCATGACCGTTGGCTGTCAGTCCCCACTGGGCTAAGCAAGCACTTTTAATAGGCTGAGCTCATGTGCCAGGGAGCCTGTGTGAGACTCCAGCCTGAGTGGGCTTGGCTTTCTTTGGGGCAGCTTCAAACGCTGTCCCTCAGGGGCCCCACACAGGCAGGCTCTTCATTTGCCTGCAGTCACAGGTGTGATGTCTACTCTGCTCCTTGGGTCCCCAGTGCACAGGGCATGAGGAAGACTGTGGCCGTCCTTTGGGGGCATCCTGCTGCTCTCTGCAGCCAGCGCTGTCCAGTCACAGGGCAGCAGAGCCCCTCACTCTCTGCTGTCCCGGCTCCAGGCCACCTGCTTCCCTTCTGTGACCAGGTTGCAACCGGAAAGGGCTCAAGTGCACAGCCTCTGCTCCTGCAAGCTGCCTGGGAGCAGGCCCAGGAGGAGCCTGTCCTGCCTGCCAGCTGTTGCCTGGAGCAGTGACAAGCGCTGGACTGAATCTCCCTGCAGCAACACGGCAGGTAGAGAGAACACACGCGCGCTCACCGTAGACTTGGAATAAAACTTAGCCCCACTTTAGGCAATAATTGTGTCTGATCTAAAAAGGCTGACACATACCCAGAAACAAGTGGTAAAGCTGCAACCTTCATCTTCAGAAGTCAAGGGGAACCGGCTGGCAGGAAGGCAGAGGACAAATGAATGTCCCTTCTGCGCATCCACTGGATTGTAAAATCCAGGCAAGAGCTCACAACTGACTTTTTATGTCTGTCCCTGGTATTCTACGGGTAGAATTTAGACGTGAACAAAATAACCATAATTGACTTACACGAAGACTGTCACAATCGAAGAGTACGTGTAAGAGAGTGAGCTCTGTTGCAGGGGACGGTTAGCTCTTGCTCTTTTAAGGGAGCCGATAACTGGTTTGAACTCAGTTCTGAGCTGTGGACCAGCTGCCAAGACGGGTCCGTCTTTTGAGAGCAGTGTGACAGGCTGAGTGTCCCTGGAGAGCTACTTTTAGTATTAAAAATAAGTTTTAAAAATCTGGAATGTTGGGGCTGGGTGAAGTCAGCCAACAAGCAGCTCGTGGGCTCCTGGGCACATTCACGTTGCTTTTCTAGACAGCGTATTAGGTCACTGCTATCAAGGCTGGGTATATCATTTTCAAGGGCCAGTGCAAGATAAAAACATGGCTCTATCTGCTTATGAAGAAGGAAAAAGCCTTGTTTCCTTTCCTTTGCAGGCTCTCTTTTTCTTTCTTGGCCTGATAAGGCATTTTTAAAATTTGCTATTTAGTATGCTCTTTTGGTCATGGTGGCATGCCCAGGCGCCCAGCAGGAGTGGAGGGCAGTGGCAGCTGCTGGTTGAGGGTGAGAGTGGGCAACTGAGCCCAGAAAGGCTGGGAGGCAGCAGGAGTGGGACCGCATGTGAGCTGAGGCTCCAAACCCCCCTGGGGCACGTTCCACTGGACTTCACTCATAGAGCATAGATTCAAAGATCAAATTATTAGGAATTTCAACATGCCGGTTGCAGAGCACCAAAGCCCAGGAGAGGCCCCTGCTTAGCATGTGGTCCTGGGTGGCTGGCAGGTTGCAGGCTTAGGCAGTCGGCCCTGATGGCTATTTCTCTTTTATCATCTCTGTGGAACCTCCTGCTGGCAGGATTTGTACCCAAATGGGCCAGGAGCCCCTGGGGTGACCAGCAAGTGGAAGCCTCTGAAAGGAAGTTGGCTTGATGCCAGTTCTCCTACTTGCTCCTTGGAAAACGAACTTAATCTGTATGAGTGTAACCCTCCTGTCTATGAAATGGACATGTAAATAGCTGCCTTTCAGAGAGCTCGTGAGCAGTATCAGAGATACTGCTGCGGGCCCGTATGGACTCACCGCCAGTAACAATAGTACATTCCATCAAATAACTTTTATGTTTTCACCCAAGAAGTCAGTCAGCTAGAATTTCAGAAATTTCAGAAATAAGAAGAAAATACATCTATTTAAATTTATGGTTTTATTATTTTTGGGTCTCTGGCATCAAGCCAAATGCCTCAGCAACATTTGGATTTAGTCTGCCAGGTCCCCTTCCTTTCCTTTCCCGTCCCGTCCCTTCCCTTCCCTTCCCTCCCCTCCCCTCCCCTGCCTTCCCCTCCCCTCCCCTTCCCTTCTCTTCCCTCCTTCCTTCTTTCTTTTTTTTGAGAGTCTTGTTCTGTCACCCAGGCTTGAGTGCAGTGGCGCCATCTTGGCTCACTGCAACTTCCACATCCTGGGTTCAAGTGATTCTCCTGTCTCAGCCTCCTGAGTAGCTAGAACTACAGGCGTGCACCACCACACCTGGCTAATTTTTGTATTTTTAGTAGAGTGGGGTTTCGCCATGTTGGCCAAGCTGCTGTCGCACTCCTGACCTCAGGTGATCCACCTGCCTTGACCTCTCAAAGTGCTGGGATTCCAGGTGTGAGCCACCACGCCCAGACTCCTTCTTTCTTTTCTACATAACTTTCCTCCTCCTCATGGTGCATACCTCTTCCTAGCTGCCGGGTGCCTTATCCAGTGTTGTTATGTCTGGACTGTGCTCCCCAAGCAGTGGCCTGTGGCTCCAGCTCTCCTGATTCCCCTACCTAAATTGCAATGTACCTGTCAAATGTCCCCTTAGCTTAAGACTTTGCAGGGTCTTCAGAGAGATTAGGTGATGGTGTAATCTATGTTAATCTACCTTTATTATAGTCCTCGATGACAATGTTATAGTAGGTAACTAGTCAGACATGAGCAGGGGCAGGAGAGGCCCTCACCACCCACCCAACCAGGAATGCCAGGCAACCATCAGGTGATGGTCAGGTGGTTGTTAACTGTCTTCTGTAAAATAGTAATTGGTCACAGCCAGTGCCAGGGAACGGCAGTCTCCCAACAGATAGAAAAAACCTGGAAGTGGTGATCAGCAGCTTCTGGAAAGGATCTCAGGAATGGGGTGCACGGGCTCAAGCACGCATACGAGGAGGCGAAATGGTGGAATTTAACTGGTATATGGCCTATGGGAACACTCAACTGGTAAGGAAAGAACGCCTTAAGTGAGCACGTGTCCAACCCCAGTAAACACACTGCACGTGTTCCCCTCCCAAGTGCTGGCAGGCAGGTCACTGTACATGTGGACAGCCCCCCACCAAAGGAGGAATCAGGGGAGAGCCGATGCAAGATCCCATAAGCAGGCCAACATATAGAACCTCAAGTCAAAGGTCAAGCCGTGTACTTCATCTCTCAAGGCACCCACGTGGCCCTCTTCCAAGTGTACTTTACATCCTTTTATTACTGCCCTAACACTTTTTAGTGCACTTTCACTTCTGCTCTAAAACTTGCCTCAGTCCTCTCTCTGCCTTAGGCCCCCTCAGTCGAATTCTTTCTTCTGAGGAGGCAAGAATCAAGGTTGCCGCAGGCCTGTACGGACTCAATGCCAGTAACAATAATACATTCGAGCAAATAACTTATGTTTTCACCCAAGAAGTAAGTTGGCTAGAATTTCAGAACCCCTAGAGCTAGCGGGGGAGGTTTTTGCAAATAGCTGAGAACACCATCTATATGAAGGCGTTGTGAATAAAGCCAGCCTACTTTGGAGGTAGAAGAAACACCCCAGAGAGCAGCTGTAACGTGAGGATCAGCACGGATCAGCTGAGTCCCTGGAGAGCTTCCCAGCCGGATATATAATTTCCAGGTCCAGGAGCTGAGCTGGAGACTCAGACATGCTTGTGTGGTTGGCATCGCTTGGTTTTTTAAAAATCTGAATGTGAATGCCTTCAAGTGGCGCCAGCCGTCTCTGGTTCACTGGAGGCCCTACCTCCCCTATTGTCTGAGTGCCTCCCTTTTGGCTGGGTCATTAGCCCATGCCCCCATAGAGGTGCACAGCTGGTCTGGTTCACTGAAAGGTGAAGGCCAGAGGGCCCGGCTCAAGCTGGGCTCTGCCTTTGCCCCTCCGATCCTTTGCCATTTTTCTGGCATGCCTGTTCAGATGTGCCTTGACTCCCAACAGCCAGCACCTGGAGTTAAGCTGACTTGGTGTGCTGGTTTACTAGGGCTGATGCAGCAAAGTTCCACCAACTGGGCGGCTTGAAGCAGCAGACGTTTATTCTGCCACAGTGAGGGTAACTGGAGTGAAGGCACCCTGCAGTCAAGGTGTCGGCAGGGTTTGTTCCTTTTGGAGACTTGGAGCGGGATCTGTCCCACGCCTCTCTCCGAGCTTCTGGTGGCTGCCAGCGATTCCCGGCGTTCCTTGGCTTGTGCCTGCTGCACTGCAACCTCTGGCTCTGTCTTCAAATGGCACTGTTCTGTGTGTGTGTGTATGTGCGTCTGTCTGTCTGTATTCTCTCCTTATGAGGACACCAGTCGGTGGATTAGGGCCTGCCCTACTCTAGCATGACCTCATCTTAACGGTTTACATCTGCAAAGACACTTTTTCCAAACAAAGCCACATTCTGGGGTTCCGATGAACATGAATTTTGTTGGGGGGACATTATTCAGCTCAGGATCCCCGAGCTCAGGAAGAATCCAGAATGCCTAGGAATTTACACCCCTCCAACTCCTTTTGGCGGAGGAGTCTATAAGTACTCTACCCCCTGGTCTAGGACTGGCTCCATAATTTACTGGGCCCAGTGGAAAATAAAAACATGGAGCCTCTTGCTATTAATAGAAAATTGTTGAGAATTTCAAGATGGTGAGAGCAGAAGGTTAAACCAAGCATGGGCCCTTCTGAGCACAGGGTCCTGTATAATTGCATACTTCTATGAAGACCCCCACCCTTGCCTCTGATCAGAACGACTCAGAGAGGACACTTGTACTGTCCCTCCTCCTCCGCGCAGGATCAGGCCAACATCACCCTCTGGGGATCACGCCCCCTTGTTTGGCCTCCCTCACTTCTTAGTACCACCTCCTCATTCCCCTACTGGTTATTCAGTCCTTCATGAATCCCTTTTACCCAGATTCCGTCTCAGGTCTACTTCTGGGGAACTGAATGTCAGACAGGCAAGGGCAGCTCTGCTCTAACTGGATAATTATTTTTTAAAAAAATGTGCCTCAGCAACATGGCCTTAATGTGGGGGAAGGCAACGTGCTCCATTCCTTTCCTTCTCCTAAAGATAACTTCCAAAATAAGTCTTAAAGATGCACTAAGGGGCTGGGCGTGGTGGTTAACGCCTGTAATCCCAGCACTTGGGGAGGCTGAGGCGGGCAGATCACGAGATCAGGAGTTCAAGACCAGTCTGGCCAACATAGTGAAACCCTGTCTCTACTAAATAGCAAAAAATTAGCCGGGTGTGGTGGTGTGCACCTGTAATCCCAGCTACTCAGGAGGCTGAGTCAGGAGAATCGTGTGAACTCGGGAGGTGGAGGTCGCAGTGAGCCGAGATCGCACCGTTGCACTCCAGCCCGGGTGACAGTGTGAGACTCTGTCTCAAAAAAAAAAAAAAAATACTAAGGGACTTCTGCCAAGAGAGAGTATGTGGACTTTGCGTATTCTTCCTGTGAAGCACAACTAAAAACCTTGGACATATGCAAAACAAAAACAAACATAAGAAGACTCTGAAAGGTGGAGAGGAGAAGAAAGGCGGGCTAGGGACTTCAGGACCGAAGGAATAACATGATGATGAGTTACCTGGATTTCTCCCCCTCATGTATACCAAAGTGAGAACAGAAGCAACTGGGAAACTGGAAATGCCAATGGCACAGACAAAACAAAACATAACAAAAGCCTCAACAACGCTTGCTCTTCCTAGCCAAAGAGCCAGGGGAGGGACAGCCTAGCAAGATAGGAAACTGTTAGACAATAATTGCTCTGCGCCACCTAAATGCTACAGAAAAGACTGTGTTCCCACTCCCACTTATGCAAGCGAAGGATGACTGGAGAGCCAAGAGTTCTACCCTCATCAGGCTGTGAAGGGGTGTCCCAATCTCCTTACCCAGGTGGTGTCAGAGAAGGTCTAGTGGAAAGTCAGGATGTTTACCGTCGCCTTGTGATGACAAGGCCACCCCCAATGGTGTCACTGGAGACCGTGTTGGGACAGTATGGACAAACTCCTATCCTGTGAAGAAGGTAGAGCTCAGTGGGGAGCCAGAGCTTCCACTGTATCCAGTAGTAATGAGGACCCCCCACTCTCCTAGTGTCAACGGAGGCCACCTGGGGGACCTGGGCTTTGATCCTCACCAGGCAAGAATGAGATGGCAACAACCTCACTTCTTCTGTCAGAGTGGCATCAAAAGAAGGAAGCTAAAAAGAGCATTTAAATAAGATCCAACGTCTCATAGTATCACAACCAAAATGCCTAGGATTCAATTCTTAAAAACTCATAAAGAACGAGAAAGATCTCGGAATGAAACAAATCAACAGATTTCAACACTTAAGATGACAAAGATGTTAAAGTTATCTGGCAAACATTTTAAAGCAGCCATGAAACATGGTTCAGCGAGCAATTATAAACCTGCCTGAAGCAAATGAAACAATGGAAAGTCTCAGCAAAGAAACAGAAGCCATAAAGAAATGAATGGAAGTTTTAGAACTGAAAAGTACAACAATCAAAAAAGCAGTAGAAAGGCTCAACAGCAAGTGGAAGAGACAGAGGAGAGAATGAGTGAAAATGAAGATCGCACAATAGAAACTACCCAGTGTGAAAAGAAAATAAATCTCAGGACCCACAAGTCACTAAGGCAAAGGGAAAATTCAAGCTGGAAACTGCGTCAGGCAAACCTGCCTCTTATTTTATTCCTAAATAAGATAGCTACATCCTTCCCTCACCATTTGCCCACATGGGAATTCCTTGTGGGCCTCAAGATCTTTATCCTAAAACAGTTCTGTGGAATTTCACCCTGGCAATGTAAATTGATAACTTATCGTCCCAGGTGCCGGAAGAAGGACAAACAGAACTCAAAGTCAGCCCTCTGCTCACCTGAGTCAAATGCATATCTAACGGCTTCCTCTGCCCTACTGTTTATGTGAAAATGCAGATTCACTGAGCCAGATGAAGGCATGACCATTCTTCTATCTTCACCTGCTCCCCGTCCACATATAAACTGCGTTTTCAATGAAAGGCTGATCAGAGACCCAAAAGAATACAATTGTTTGTCTCTTATCTACCTGTGACATGGAAGGCCCCACTTCGAGCTGTCCCGCCTTTCTGCACCAAACCAAAGTACATCTTACACATAGTGACTGATGTCTCATGTCTCCCTAAAATGTGTAAGAGCAAGCTGTACCCCGACCACCTTGGGCACATGTCATCAGGACCTCCTCAGGCTGTATCACGGGGGCTCCTGAACCTTAGCAAAATAAACTCAATCGACTGAGATCTGTCTTGGATACTGTTGAGTTCACACCCACGGTGAACAACAGAGTAAAAACAGACTAAAAATAAATAAATACATAAACAGAACCTCTGGAACCTATGGGACTATAACAAAAGATCTAATATTTATCTCATCAGAGTTCCAGAAGGAGAAGAGAAAGAGGGCAGGGCTAAAAAAGTACTGGGAGAAATAATGGCTGGAAAACTTCCTAAATTTGCTAAGAGATGTAAACTCACAGACTGAAGAAGCTTAGCAAACTCTAAATAGAACTACCATAAAGAAATCCACACTGAAACACATTATAGTCGAATGTCTGAAAACTAAAGTAAAAGAATATAAATCTTTAGAGCAGCCAAAAAAACAACAATACATTTGTTGTAATTTAATTACAATGAACTTCTCATCCAAAACCATAGAGGCCAGAAGGAAGTGGCACAATATTTTCAAGTAAATAACTATCAATCCAGAATTCTATATCCAGTAAAAATAGCTTCCAAAAATGAAGAAGAAATCAAGACATCCTCAGATGAAGAAAAACTAAAGAATTTTTTACCAGCAGATCTACCCTAAAATAATGAATAAAGGAAGCTCTCTAAACAGAAAGAAAATAATAAAAGAAGGAACTTTGGAAGAGCAGGAAGCAAGAAAACACAGTAAGCAAAAATACAATATACTCACTTTTTGATTTTCCTAAATGATATTTGATGATGGTGGAAGCAAAAACTGTAATGTTTCCACTTTTTGGAAGCAAAAACTGTCACTATTGTGGTTTTAAATGTATGCAGGGGAAATAGTTAAGACAATTATATCATTATTATCTACAATTACATCATTATTGTCTTAAATATTTAACATATTACATAAAAAAGCTATTCAAAGATATATATTGTCACACACGTCCATGTGAAGAGACCACCAAACGGGCTTTGTGTGAGCAATAAAGCTTTTTAATCACCTGGGTGTGGGTGGGCTGAGTCTGAAAAGGGAATCAGCAAAGGGAGCTAGGGGTGGGGCAGTTTTATAGGATTTGGGTGGGTAGTGGAAAATTACAGTCAAAGGGGGTTATTCTCTTGAGGGCAGGGGTGGGGGTCACAAGGTGCTTGGTGGGGAGCTCCTGAGCCAGGAGAAGGAATTTCACAAGGTAATGTCATCAGTTAAGTCAGGAACTGACCATTTTCACTTATTTTGTGATTCTTCAGTTGCTTCAGGCCATCTGGATGTATACAGGCAGGCTTGGGCTCAGAGGCCTGACATACACTTTTAAAAGGCATAGATAAATCAAAACGGAGTTCTAAAAGATGTTCAAGTAACCCAAAGGAAGTAAGGAAAAAGGAAAACAGAGAAATAAAAAGCAGAGAGAAAAACAAAAAGCAAAAAATCAGTAGCAGCCATAGCCCCGAGATCTACCATGTTAAACACTAATCAAAAGAAACCTGGATCGATTAGTTTGCTAGGGCCACTATAATAAAACACCATAAGCTAGGGCAAGGTGGCTTAAACAACAGGAATTTACAGTTTTCCTAGAGTTGTGGAGGCCTTGCTCAAAGATTCAGGTTTTAAGAGGGCCACCCCTCTGAAGGCATTAGGAAGGGCTCTGTTCCAGGACTGTCTCCTACCTTCTGGTAGGGCCTTGGCTGGTGGCAGGATAACTCCAGTCTTCCCATGATATTCTCCCTGTGTACGTGTCTGTCTCCAAATTTCCCTTTTATATAAGGACATCAAGTCATATTGAATTAGGGACTCTATTCCAGGGCTGTCTTAACTTAATTAATTGTATCTGCAACAACGCTATTTCCCAGTAAGGTAAAATTCTGAGGTACTGGGGTTAGGACTTCAGTAGCATTTGAGGGTGTCAGAGGTGTGTGAACCGAGCAACTCCACCTGAAACAGGAGCTGGGTAAAATGAGGCTGAAATCTACTGGGCAGCATTCCCAGATGGTGAAGGCATTCTAAGTCACAGGATGAGACAGGAGGTCAGCACAAAATACAGGTCATAAGGACCTTACTGATAAAACAGTTTGCAGTAAAGGAGCCGGCCAAAACCTACCAAAACCAAGATGGCAACAAGAGTGACCTCTGGTCGTCCTCACTGCTACACTCCCACCAGCGCCATGACAGTTCACAAATGCCATGGCAATGTCAGGAAGTTACCCTATATGTTCTACAAAGGGGAGACATGAATAATTCACCCTTTGTTTAGCATATCATCAAGAAATAACCATAAAAATGGGCAACCAGCAGCCCTCAGGGTTGCTCTGTCTATGGAGCAGCCATTCTTTTATTTCTTTCCTTTTATTACTTTCTTAATAAACTTGCTTTCACTTTGCACTGCGGACTTGCCCTGAATTCTTTTTTGTGTGAGATCCAAGAACCCTCTCTTGGTATCTGCATCAGGAGCCCTTTCCTGTAACAAGGGGACGAGATTCAACCTATTAAGTCTGGCGTGGTGACATTAGTTTCAGACAGAGCTGACTTCAGAGCAAGGAAAATTATCAGGAATAAAGACGAACATTATATAACAACAAAATGGCCAACTCTTTAAGAAGAAACAACAATCCTTAATGTGTTCACCCATTATGAAATTGATAATTTAAATAATTCTATAAATGTCTTGAAATTGGATTAATAATTTTAAAGTTCCACCAAAGTGGCCAAACTCCCATAGATCCTGACAGTTTCATCTGGACCCACTGTACCCTGCTGAGCCACCAGTGGACTGGGGGCTTCCTGTGTGGTGGTTGGCTTCTGTGTCATGACCCATTTCTACCTTCCCACACCTTATCGTGAAAACACTATGTTCCTATTATTTTGATCACGAGATCTCAGGGTTTGGGCTACACTGTGAAGGTCAGCCTTACCTCATTGCTGATGACTTTCCTGTACGCAGTAGGCTGCTACTTCATGTTTCTAGAGAGCGCGTAGAATTTGAATCTGCTAAGAGGGCTATCCACTCTCCTGGGACTATATACGCTTCATAATGCAGCTATGAGCGTGTCTCTGTGCCTTTGGGTTTCATGAGCTTTTTCTATAGCAGCATCCTGCAAAAAAGAAAAGAAACAGCCCATCTGGAGGTCAAGAGGTCAGTCTCTGGCTGTGTTTGTCTCATTGAAGTAATATACCTTTGGTACTTGAATCTTTTCAACCTATTTTCTTAAATTCCTCCCAGAAAGCAGGGAATGAGAATTGGATTTCTGTAAGAGAGGGCACAAGTTTTCTGAGCACGTCACCTTGAGTTTGATGACGTTTAGAAACAGACTGAATCTTGATTTCTACACCCTGATCTCCAAAAACACTTGAGAAGAACCGAAGGCCTTGTGTATGTGTTGTGTCCTTCCTTTGGAGGAGGGATGGGGGCACTAGAGGAAGGTTCTGTTGAGGCCCCTGTAAATGATAAAGGAGCATTTCTCACACAAAGATCCAGGCACACATCTTCAAGGAACTGTGAATTTACGAAAAATTTTAAAATTCTTTTTTGTTTGTTTGTTTTGTTTCTTAGAGCTTGGGGTCTTGTTATGTCACCCAGGCTGGTATTGAACCCCTGGGCTCAAGCCATCCACTTGTGTAGCTGGGACTACAGGCAGATGCCATTGTGCCTGGCTTAAAATTCTTGTGTTTTTATTTCAGTGATAACCTAACAAAAATATTAGCGTAAACACTTTTGAGGTCATCTGGAGGACCCATATGTAGATATGGCCATTGATTACAGCATCATTTGTGTCTTGTAATTTTACTTTAACAATTGCAGGCGCAGGAGAAAGGAACAAAGGAGAAAATAAAGTATAAACAGTGCATTCTTCTAAAGCAAAGGCCAAATGATGCCAGGACTTGAAGAAAATTTCACAGTGGTTTAGAGGGAGACAGTGATGGGAGACCTGACTCATCACATGGAACACAGTGGTGGAGGAGTTCTCTGTAGCGTATTCCAGTGTGAGCAGCAGTCTGGGTCCAGCAAAACCAGTATTATTGATCACATGGAATTGATAATGTCAATTATCAATGAGGAAAAGTAATTAAAATTTAATAGTATATATTGGTTAAAATTTTATTGCATTTGTTGTTTTGCTTATCTGAAATCTCTAAAATTATTTACATAAGGAAATCCATTATCGAGTTTTAACTTTACATGTTTAAGAAACATTTTGACTAAAATAATCAAAAACAGTACTCGAGGGCCACAAGAATGCTTTTCTTTTAAGTGTTGTGCTGTCATAGAATAATTTTTGAACTGGAAAGTTCTTGGGAGATCTAGTAGAGAGGAAGCTGAAACCCCAAAAGATCAAAAGACTTTTCCAAGGTCAGACAACTCATCCTCAGCAGGGCTCTGATTAGGCCCTGGGTCTCCTGATGTCCACCCCAGGCCCCTTTCCAAGGCATGGCTGTTCAGAAGAGGGATCCAAGGAGGTGGATTATTCAGGCCTAGATGATTGGATGGCCATGCCTTCCCTGAAACAGAGGCTGGGAGCTTTACTTTTTCTTTTGCAGGCCACTGGCACATGGAATATATCAACTGTGGGCCAGGCACAGTTGAAAAACAAGAAGAGAAGTTTAGAGACAAGATTGAACATCAGTCTCCACTCCACTCCCAGCAACCCCACCAAGACCAGCATTACCATATGCTCCACCTCCATCACGTTTGTGTAGGTGCAGAAGACAACAGAGGATGTGCTAAAGGGCTATTTTGAACATTTCTAAATGGATGCCACAGATTGTATGCATTAGAAAATGGGTTTCACAATGGTTCTTTACTGGTAGGTTTGTTTATTTATTTATGTATTTATTTATTTATTTATTTATTTTAGTCAGAGTCTCACTGTTGTTGCCCAGGCTGGAGTGCAATGGCTCGATCTTGTCTCACCCCAACCTCTGCCTCCCGGGTTCAAGCTATTCTCCTGCCTCAGCCTCCCGAGTAGCTGGGATTACAGGCGTGCACCACCATGCCTGGCTAATTTTGTATTTTTAGTAGAGATGGGGTTTCACCATGTTGTTCAGGCTGGTCTTGAGCTCCTGACCGCAGGTGATCTGCCTGCCTCGGCCTCCCAAAGTGCTGGGATTACAGGGGTGAGCCACTGTGCCCGGTCTGGTTTTGTTTTGTTTTTTTCCTTAAAAAAAGAGATCCATTTCTCTGAGGGCATCATCACTGAACAGGGATGATAAATTCTGAAATTTAAGTTCTTGAGTAGACAGTGAAATAACAGCGGTAGTGTAATTACTGATTTTCAGGTTTGTTTTCAACTTACACTTGTACTGTTTGTAGAGGAAACCCATCTGAAACGTTCTAACATAACCTAAATTTCATTGGTTCTATCCAACCACCAAATAATGCAGGAATTTCTTCAGGCATTTTATAGGGGTGGCCAGGCTACCTTGCAAATGTTTACAAACACATCGAATTAGTTACTGCGTGAGGTTAGCCATTTCTACAGTTTAATTTCTCCTGCTCTGATCCCATCATCTTCACTTCCCAACTGTTTCTTAGGTCCACTTCTGCTCTGCTTCCAGCTGATCATACAACAGCTTCTCCGAGATCCCCACTCCTCCCATCTGGCCACCCCCTGCTTCTGCAGCCCCCCACATGGTGCCTACATGGCCCTCATCTCCCAGAATTCTGTTGTGAAGAGAAATGCCTGAAAGGGTGTATAACCTATGTTAAGATGATTCTGTGTAGATAGTGTAGTGGAATGAACTTTTTCCTCCCTCCGGTGCTGTGAGTCACCTTTCGAAGCTCCCTAATTAGGAATCTACTTTCTATATCCACTGGAGGATTCTTCACATGAGGTCCACTGACCTCCCCGGAGTCTGAGGATGGAATTTAGGAATCCATCAACCTGGATGGAAAAAATTACATACTTGTTTCTCTATCTTTAAACTGAAAAACTGCATTTCCTTTCATTACAAAAGTAGGCAGCAAACCCCAGTAGGAGAGGAGCAGTAGCTCCGCTGTGCAGGAGTCCCAGGGACTCTCACTGGTGTCACAGTTGCTGCAGATATCTCCAAATAGTTTTTACACTTACCACTCCCAAATGACACTAATTATTAGATTTTCCACTAGAGCTTGTTATTTCAAGGGATAATCATGAAGCACATATATTACGATAGCAACTTTATTTCTTTCTAATTTGATTTTTTTGAATATTTTGAGAACTGTCTTTCAATATAATTGGTTTCCTTTGCAATTCTATGTATTTTATTTTAATTTAAAAGATGACAATAGAAGAGTAAATGCATTTTTCTGTTTCAGAGAAGAGATTCATAGGCTTCTCAGAGTGCCAAAGGAGTCCATGGCACAAAATTTTTAAGAAACCCTCAGTCTTAGAAGGTTAATTATCTGAGGGATGTTAGATATTATTTTTCGTTTGTAGAACCAGAGATGTTCAAGTTATGGGCTTTGCTCCTGTATCACTGGGACACAAGCCTCAGAAGACCCGGTAGTACTGCACTGCAAGCTTCACTTAGATCTTGGACCCCCTTTACATACATCATCGTCACCTGGTCCTATAGTTGGGACGTTACTGTGTTGGCTTTTGAGTGGCCTTTTCTGGCATGATGTGGGTTCAATTGGCTCCCCCAAAATATATATTGAAATCCTGACCCCTGGCACCTACGAATGGGACCTTTTTTGGAAACAGGGTCTTCGCAGATGGAATGGCGTTAAGATGAAGTTATACTGTAACAGGGTGGGCCCTTGATCCAATATGACTGGTGTCCTGATATGAAGGGAAGAGCCACACCGAGAGGAGAATGTCACATGATGATAGAGCAGATACTGGAGTGATACAGCTGCAAGCCAAGGAATGTGAAGGATTGCCGGCAGCAACTCGAAGCTCGAAAGAGTCAAGGAAAGAGTTTGCCCAGAGTCTCAGAGGGAGCCTTGCCCCGCAGACACCTTGATGTCAGACTTCTAGCTGCCAAGACTGTGAGAGAATGAATTTCTGTTGCTTTAAACCATCAAGATTTCATTACTTTGTTACTGCAGCCCTAGGGAACGAATCCAGTGTATCGGTGCCAATAGATGGAAAGAGGTGGGAAACCACTGAGGTCACAAAACTGATTGTGTGACTTTGGGAACCTAGTTGCTAATGAGACTTGTACATTGCAGATTCCAGTCTGAGACGTACAATGATTGGTATATACCATCTGGTTGTGAGGTTGTGGGGAATGAAATATATAGCTTCCGCCCACTTCCAACTGGCAGAGCCTAGAGATACCCAAAATAGCAGTACAAATGTTGGACCTAAAGATTGGTTTAGCTCAGCTGAAAACAGAATGCCTCTCTCCCTTTTTGTGTTACACTCGGCTAAAGCTGCCTCCATCTCACAAATGCTTCAAGGAAAATTGTCTCCTTCCATTTTTCCTCATTGTCCCTTCTTTCCCTGGGGCCCAGATATAAGTTCACGGAAGGCCAGATGGGGACAAAACTCAGTAGCAAATCTATGCCAGTTCCATGCCACCCTGCCCCCTCTTCCTTTGGGTGAGTTCCCTCCTAGGGAGAGCTCAATCTCTTAGGCAGAGACATATGCAAATCTACCTGGTAGGTGTGCTAGACTTCCGTCTTGTCTACTTCCTAGGAGTAGGCAGGGTCTCCCCTAAGTTGGAAAATACGACAGCCTTGTTTACCTGAGAAGACAAACCATGTCATTATATATTAGGCTACTAATTCAGACACTCGTTTTAGAACACCCTTTGAGCTTCCAGCCTCAAAATTCTAGGGCTTTGAACTTCTTGCCTCCCTGGTTTGAACATTTAAGGAAAGGATAGTGGGGATCAAGAATCACTAGGGACAAGGACATCTCGATGCTTAAGTCGGCCAGTCTTCTATAGCTGCTGCTTCCTCCCTCTTAAGTTCTATTTCTTTCGTGCTTGACTGCCTGTGTTCAATAGAGATCTCCCCACCGCGACCGCTAATTTCTGCTCTTGCCTGGAGATGTATCCTGAAGTCTTTCTCCACTCTCAATAGATTGACATTTAAAGCCTTTAAAATACACGAGAGCATTCATAAGAACCACCCAATCTTTCAATAAATAGTTTCTCCTGGACTAAATGCAAAGTCAAATATTGAACTCGATAAACTTATTATACTCGTGTAATCTAATCTTCAAATGTCAGAAAAATAACCTTCAACCTTTTCCTCCATTCTGGAAACAGAAACTGCAGTTCCTCTGGCCTCACATAAAACCTTCTTCAAAGTCTCCAGTCCTGCCCTCAAATCGAGTTTGCAGTTGTTGCTCGAAATATCTGCCATCTAGACTTTCATGTTACTAAACTACTCTGCTCCATCTGGTATTGAAGCAGCTCTCATTTATTGATGGATTGATTGAGATACAATTCACATACCATGAAATCCATCTGCTTAAAATGTACAATTCAGTGGTTTTTAGTATATATACAGAGTTATGCAACTGTCACCACTATCCAATTCCACAACATTTTCATCACCCCTAAAGAAACCTGCACCCATTAGCAGTCACTCTTCATTCTCCTCTATCCCCAGCCCTTTGCAACCACTGATCTACTTTCTGTCCCTTTGGATTTATGTTCTTTATGTTTTACAACCCATTTCCAATCCCAATAATCCAACCCAGTTCTGTTACAGATAGTTAGACAGGCATGAGCGGGCAATGCCCCTCAGTTGAATTCTTTCTTCTGAGGAAGCAAGAACTGAGGTTGCTGTAGACCCTTACAGATTCATTGCCAGTAACCAGGACAACTTCTACAAGTAACAGTTCCAACTAATTACTTCTGTAGTGAAGGCCTACTATACCAGAGACTTGTTTGAAAGGTCAACCATATTAAATCCTTCTTACTCAAAATGTAAAGAAAGAGGAGCAGGTGGCCTTACCCATCCCTAGGAGGAGCTGGGAGGCAGGGGCTAAGAAAATGTGCAGCAGCAAGTGTGAAAAAACACTGGACACCCTCACTTTGTCAACTTAAGCCAACATTCTTTATTAGCAATAAGGTTTCTGATAACCATGGAGAATGTTTGTCAAGCTCAGGAACCTTTGTTTCTAACTCCTGCAGCATTGCTGTAGGCAGTTGCTAGCTTCCAGTGCAAATAGAAACAAACTTAAAAGTTCATTGGATGACTGGAAACTTGATTCTCTTGATACAGTCCACTTGGGCTCCATCTGTCTTCACAGCAGCCATTTGCTGCATCTGGTATTGCTCAACTGACATCATTTATGCCTTCCTTATGCCAATACCATATTGTGTTGATTACTGTAGCTTTGTAGTAAGTTTTGAAATCAGGAACTGTGAGTCTTCCAGCTTCGTTTTTTTCCTTTCAAGATTGTTTCGGTTATTTAGATTCTCTTGCATTGATTGCCACATGAGTTTTAGCATCAGCTTGTTTATTTCTGTAAAAAGCTGAGATTTTGATAGGCATTGTGGTAAGTCTATAGATAGCAGTCTAGGTAGTGCCACCATCTTAACAATATTAAGTCTTCTGATCCTTGGACATGAGCTATCTTAACACTTAATTAACTCTTCTTTAATTTCTTTAAAAAATGTTATGTAGTTTTCAGAGCATGAGTTGTGTACTTCTTTTCCTAGTTTTATTTCTAAATATCTTATTCTTGATGTTATTATAAATGGAATTGTTTTAATATCATTTTTAGTTTGTTCATGACTAATCTATAGAAATACAATTGATTTTTGTGTCTTGATCTTGTATCCTGCAACTTTGCTAAACTTGTTTTATTAGTTTTTATTAGGCTTTTAATACATTTCTTATAATTTTCTATATATAAGATAAACTCCTCTGAAAATTGAATTTTATTTCTTCCTTTCCAATCTGAATTCCTTTAAGTTCATTTTCCTGCCTAATTAACGTGGCTAGAGCTGGTAGTGCAACACTGAATTTAAGTGCCAAAGCCAATATCCTTGTCTTGTTCCTGATGTTAGGGAGAAAGCAGATAGTTTTTCAACATTAAGTATGCTATTAGCTGTAGGTTTTTCTTTTTCTTTCTTTTTTTTTTGTATTTTTAGTAGAGACAGGGTTTCACCATAATGGCCAGGCTAGTCTCGTCTCAAACTCCTGACCTCAGGTGATCCGCCCACCTTGGCCTCCCAATGTGCTGTGATTACATGCGTGAGCCACCACACCTGGCCAGCTACAGGTTTTTCATACGTGCCCTTTGTCAGGTTGAGAAAATTCCCTTCTATTTCTAGTTTGTTGGGTTTTTATCATGAAGGAATATTGAATTTTCTCAAATGCTTTTTCAGTATTGATTGAAATAATTGTGTGGTTTTGTCTTTTATTCTATAAAGGTACATTACATTTGAGGTGGGAATCAACGCTGGAGGCAGGGCTCGGACTCCAGACCAAACTGAGGACTAGCTAAAACAGACACAGGGCAGAAGCAGCTTTTTGTAAGCCATGCCCACCAGTGGGCCATGTCAGTTTACCATTGCCATGGCAACATCCAGAAGTAACTGCCCCTTTCCATGGCAGTAACCCAACAGCCTGGAAGTTACCAGCTTTTTTCTAGAAATTTATGCATAATCTGCCCCTTAATTTGCATATAATTAAAAGTGGGTACAAATAGTACTGCCTCTGAGCTGCCGCTCTGGGTACAGTGCCTATGGGGTGGCCTTGCTCCACAAGGAGCAGTACCTCTGCTGCCGCTATACACTGCTGCTTCAATATAAGTTGCTGTTTCACATCACGAGTTCACACTTAAATTCTTTCCTGAGCAAAGCTAAAAACTCCCAATTTTGGGGCTTGCCTGCCCTGCATCACGTTGACTGAACTAATCTTGCATTCCTGGGACAAATCCCACATGATTATGGTGTAAAATCCTATTTATACATTGTATTTTGTTGAAAATAAATGGTTTTTTTTTTTGTTTTTTTTGTTTTTTTGTTTTTTTTTGAGACAGAGTCTCGCTCTGTCGCCCAGGCTGGAGTGCAGTGGCGCGATCTCGGCTCACTGCAAGCTCCACCTCCCGGGTTCACGCCATTCTCCCGCCTCAGCCTCCTAGTAGCTGGGACTACAGGCGCCCGCCACCACGCCCGGCTAGTTTTTTGTATTTTTAGTAGAGACGGGGTTTCACCGTGTTAGCCAGGATGGTCTCGATCTCCTGACCTCGTGATCCACCCGCCTCGGCCTCCCAAAGTGCTGGGATTACAGGCTTGAGCCACCGCGCCCGGCCGAAAATAAATGTTTGTATCTATATTCATAAGAAATGTTGGTCTCTAGTTTTATTTTCCTGTAGTGTCTGTCTGGTTTGGGTGTCAGGGTAATTCTGGTCTCGTAGAATGCGGTGCAAAGTGTTCCTTCTTTGTCAATTTTTTGGAAGAATTTTTGAAGGATTGGTATTAGTTCTTTAAATATTTGTTAGAATTTAACATTAAAGCAATCTCAGCCTGGCCCCCCCGCCTTTTTGTCAGTAGCTTTTAATTAATAAATCAATATCTTTAATTATTATAGGCCTATTCAGATCTTCTATTTTTTCTTAAGTCAATTTTAGTAGTTTGTGTATTTGTAGAAATTGTTCGATTTCACTTAAGTTTCCTAATCTGTTGGCCCACAATTCTTCACAGTGTTCCCCTATAATTCTTTTTATTTTTCTAAGGTTAGTTATAACGTCCCTTCTTTCATTCCTAATTTTAGTCTTCTGGTCTTTTCCTTGGTCAGTCTAGCTAAAGATTTGTCAATTTTGTTGATCTTTTCTTTTTCTTTTTTTTTTTTTTGAGACGGAGTCTCGCTCTGTCGCCCAGGCTGGAGTGCAGTGGCCGGATCTCAGCTCACTGCAAGCTCCACCTCCCGGGTTCACACCATTCTCCCGCCTCAGCCTCCCAAGTAGCTGGGACTACAGGCGCCCGCCACCTCGCCCGGCTAGTTTTTTTTTTTTGTATGTTTTAGTAGAGATGGGGTTTCACTGTGTTAGCCAGGATGGTCTCGATCTCCTGACCTCGTGATCCGTCCGCCTTGGCCTCCCAAAGTGCTGGGATTACAGGTGTTGATCTTTTCAAAGAACCATCTGCGTCATTAATTTCTGCTCTCATCCCTATTATTTTCTTCCTTCCATTTGCATTAGTGTTTAGTTTGCTCTTCCTTTCCCAGTGTCTTAAGGTAGAAAGCAAGGTTGTTAATCAGAGATGTTTCTTCGTTTAGTGTAGACGTTTACAACTATAAAAAGTTCCCTCTGATCACTGCTTTCCCTGCATTCCACAGTATTGTTATGTAGTGTTTTCATTTTTATTCACCTCAAGGTATTTTCTAATTTACCTTGTGATTTCTTCTTTGACCTATTGATTATTTTGAATTATGTTGTCTAATTTCCACATATTTGTGGATTTCCCAAATTTTGCTGTTATTAGTTTATACTGCACTTTCAAGCATTTATACTGGCTTTTAAAAATACATAATCACCTTTACCAGAGCTCTTTTTTCTTTTTTTTGCATGTATGTGGTTTTGAATTCCCATCTGAGGTCACTTGTAGACTCTCTTAAACGAAAAGGGCCAGTTGCGGTGGCTCACGCCTGTAATCCCAGCACTTTGGGAGGCCAAGGTGGGCAGATCACAAGGTCAGGAGATTGAGACCATCCTGGCTAACACGGTGAAACCCCGTCTCTACTAAAAATACAAAAAATTAGCCGAGCATGGTGGCGGCGCCTGTATTCCCAGCTACTTGGGAGGCTGAGGCAGGAGAATGGTGGGAACCCGGGAGGCGGAGCTTGCAGTGAGCTGAGATCCGGCCACTGCACTCCAGCCTGGGAGACAGAGCCAGACTCTATCTCAAAAAAAAAAAAAAAAAAAAGGAAAACAAGACAGCTACTGTTCCATCACATTAATTTTCTTTTCCTTCCTTCCTTCTTTTCTTTTCTTTTGTTCTCTTTCTTTCTTTTTCTTTCCTTCTTTTCTTTCTCTCTCTCTTTCCTTCCTTCCTTCTTTTTCTTTCTTTCTTCTTTCTCTCTCTCTTTCTTTCTCCTTCCTTCCTTCCTTTCTTCCTCCCTCCCTCCCTTTCTGTTTTGCTGTTATTGCCCAGCCTGGACTATTCCCTTACCTTATGTTTCCTTTTTTGAGACCGAGTTTTGCTCTTGTTGCCCAGGCTGGGGTGCAGTGGTGCTGTCTCGGCTCACTGCAACCTCCGCCTCCCAGATTCAAGCAATTCTCCTGCCTCAGCCTCCAAGTAGCTGGGATTATAGGTGCCTGCCACAACGCCCTGCCAATTTGTTGTATTTTTAGTAGAGACAGATTTTCATCATGTTGGTCAGGCTGGTCTTGAACTCCTGACCTCAGGTGATCCACCCACCTCGGCCTTCCAAAGTGCTGGGATTACAGGTGTGAGCCACTGCACCCAGCCACATTATTTTTCTTATAATATTTCTTAAATATGCATCAACATAAAGCTAGTAATAAACTCTTCATGCGTATAACACCTATTGCTATTTTAAAACAAAAAGAAATTTACAAATTGAACACAAAAGACCACCAAACCCAACAAAATTCAAGTTGCCATTTCACGGGATACACTGCTGTTCTGTGGAGACTACGCCTCATCCTGCAGTGAGGCCATGTTCTGACTGTCCCTACCACAGTCTCCATGACTGCATGTGACATGATGATACCATTTTCCCACCGCTGGTCTCCCTCAAAGTGCTGTGAAACTTTCACTCACAGACATAGCCTGGACAGTTATTTGGCTTTCACTTTTACGAATGTGCCACCCACATATTTATGGTATTTTCCCATTTCTTTTCTAATTAGTTGAGACATTTAATTTCTGAACACCAACATAAAAATAAACACGTGTAAACATGGTCACTCAGATCCCATTGGTTAGCAAGACTTCCTTCAGCTATTAATTAATTAATGAATCATAGAGTTAAATATTTTTAAGTAGGCCCATAATCAAAATGAAAACACAATATTAACAAACTTTTATAGAACATTCATGGAATCCAAAAAATTTAGAGAATGTGGGCTTGAGAATTCACTCTGAGAAACATTGCCATCGGCTATTCTTTGATGCATTAAAAATGTGTTGGTCCGTTCTATGTTTAGACATGGCTAAGCCTGGGCATTCAATGGGAGTGATACGGTGGAGCGGGTCGAGGGCCACAGCAGTCAGTTCAGTGTGAGTGCAGCTTGCGAGGTGCTCTGGAGACTAGAGGGAAGATTTAGATTCATCAAAGCCCGGTGACATCAGTTACTGTGTTTTGATGAGCGACGAGGAATTCCCCATGTGTGGAAAAAGAGAGGGGAACTTGAGGCAGAGAGAGCAATATTCCTGGAAAGAGTGTGCGTGCGTACCTAATTTTATGTTATTACAGTTAGTCAAATAAGCAATGAGTATCTACTTTGTGTTCAGCTCAGTAGGGGGCCCAATATAGTTCACGGTCCTGACTTCGGAAGCCGAGAATCTAGTTGGAGAAACAAAATCACAACTGAGTACGCAGTGAACCTCCAAGGCAGCATATTATCACCAAAGAGTGTGGCCCAGAGTTTAGGTGCTATAGCAGTGCTGAGTGGCCCAAGTGGCTCAAGAGTGGAACAGTGAGAAAAAGTTTCATGGAGTGGGCGGCTGAATGGATCCCAGGAGGATAGACCAGAACAGAAGCAAACCCTGCAGTCACATGCCTCCAAAAGGGAGGTCAATGAAAAGGTTGGATTGAGAGCAGCCCAAGACTGGTAGAGTAACTTCATACATGGGAAGATCCGGTGTGGCTGTTAAGAGTAATGGTGCCAAGGATAGCCTCAATTTTGATTATCAAGGTCAATATATTTTATCCCATCAATGACATCAGTGACTTCCTTCACCCTGTATTCTCTCTACCCCCATGAATCAACAACTGTTTAGCAAGCAGGAGAGAGTTAACTGATAGGTTGCTTTGTCAACTGTAGCCCACAAAACACATTACATTTAACATTCTGCCCACAGCAATCAGGTTCTTGAAAAGAGTATCCATGACTGAGCTTTAGGAATGTGTAGGCTCTTTGCATTACTTTTTTTTTTTTTTTTTTTTGAGATGGAGTCTCGCTCTGTCATCCAGGCTACAGTGCAGTGGTGCAATCTCGGCTCACTGTAACCTCCACCTCCCAGGTTCAAGTGATTCTCCTGCCTCAGCCTCCCGAGTAGCTTGTATTACAGGTGCGCACCACCATGCCCAGCTAATTTTTATATTTTTAGTAGAGACGAGGTTTCGCCATGTTGCCCAGGTTGCTGTCAAACTCCTGGCCTTGTGTGATCTGCCCACCTCAGCCTCCCAAAATGCTGGGATTACAGACGTGAGCCATTGCACCCAACCCCTTATGCATTTCTTGTAGTAAGTTGTAAAAAACCCTTATGGGATATGCTGGTTGAGGTCCCAGGCATTGAAGGCTTGCCAGGGACACCAAGGCAAGGATTTGACTAAGGTTGATAAAGGTAACTTTCAATTAATATTGATTAAAATTTTAATTTCCAAGCTTTAATTAAATTAATTTTTGAATAGGTTACACATTTAGAAGACATAAAACAATGTTGGATGAAAAGTCTTCTTACTACCTGTGTCCCTAAACACTTATTTCCCCTCCCTGGAGTCAACCAATACTTATATATATTCTTAAAGAAAATACTTGATTAGCATCAGATTTTTACATTGTAAATAACATTAGGGATGCATTTTTCTTTCACTTAAGGGGGACATAATTATTAGTTTTGTCAAATTACAAAATAATGCATATTTATTATAGAAAATATAAAAAGAAAAAGGAAGAAAATGAAAATCACCCATTATCCTTCCATTTGGAGGATATAATTATATCCGTATCACCTCAGGTGACCTATAATTATTTGTACTTCCTTCAGCACGTTTACACCACAACGTATGCAATGTATTTCACTGGTGTTTGTTTTCACTTACTATACTGTTTCAATCTTTCCAAATCATTACGTGTGTCTTCTACACCATTTTTAATGGCTGGTTTGTATATAATATAATTTATTTAACCAAAGTGTCTTGTTTGAAATTCAAGTTGATTACAATTTTGCACCATTATCAAACTTCACTTGAGGCTGGGCACAGTGGCTTACACCTGTAATCCCACCACTTTGAGAAGCCAAGGCAGGTGGGTCACCTGAGATCAGGAGTTCGAGACCAGCCTGGCCAACATAGTGAAACTCCATCTCTACTTAGAAAAAAAAAAAAAAACCAGGTGTGGTAGTGTGCGCCTGTAATCCCAGCTACTCGGGAAACTGAGGCAGGAGAATCGCTTGAACTTGGGAGGTGGAGGTTGCAGTGTGCTGAGATCACACCACTGCACTCCAGCCTAGGTGACAGAGCAAGACTCCATTTCAGGAAAACAAAATGAACAAAACAAAACACTTCACTTGATACATATTTACCCTTCGTTTATTGATTTTATTGATGATTTTTGTCATTTAGGTGCAAATCTCTTAAGACTGAGGACTATTCTTGTCTTGATGACTTACATCCCCTGAGCACAGTGCTTGAATAACTGAATTTAGCTATTGAAGGCCATAGCTGCAACTAAAAAACTGCAAGTTTTGTTTTTGTTTTTTGTTTTTTTTGAGACAGGGTCTCCCCCTGTCGCCCAGGCTGGAGCGCAGTGGTGCGATCTCGGCTCACTGCAACCTCCGCCTCCTGGGTTCAAGTGATTCTCATGCCTTACCCTCCCAAGCAGTTGCGATTACAGGTGCCCATCACGACACCCAGCTAATTTTTGTATTTTTAGTAGAGATAAGGGTTTCACCATGTTGATCAGGCTGGTCTCAAACTCCTGAGCTGAAGTGATCTGCCAACTTTGGCCTCCTAAAGTGCTCGAATTACAGGTGTGAGTCACCGTGCCTGGCTGAAAAAATACAAGTTTTCAGAGAAATTAACTTCATAAAGGGTTGGGCTGATGTTTAGCTGCTTTTGGAATATGTGACAACATTCTTTCCCATACAGCTACAAACCTGTTGAGAATATACCAAGGGTTTGCTCACGGTCTTCTACAGAAAAAGAGTTGTGACTTGTAGTCTTAAATATATGAACAAAGTTGCAAAATGGGCTTCTGGTTTTAGTAAGCAGCATCCTCTATATTAGGACAAAAAGTACATTTTACTGCACTGGAATAAACTAGTCCTAGAGCATTCACACATGCTGAAAAACATCAGATAAAACACTCTGTACAAGTAACCATAAGACAATGCCACTTAACACATTTCTAAAAGCTACTTTCTCAAAACAGTACCCTATTCCTCAGGGAAGGTTTATTTTAAAAGATCATGGTCACCAGACAATTGTCGTCTTGTTTATTATTATTCTAAATGAGGTAACAGAATCCTTGTAGCTTGTTCGGTCTGTAAAAAAATCTTTCCCTGTCTCTGCGAGCCTCCACAGCAGGAACAAAGAAGGGGGCACCCAGGGCAAAGGAGGGCTGACAGAGCAGGCTTTTATGGGGGTCCTACTGTGTCAGCCAAAGGCTGCCATTCCAACTCAGAAAGACTGTCTAGAGATCATCATTATTGTGCTGACGAAGCCCCATTCCTGGCTGCGGAGATGCCATGAAGACCCGCAACTCTGAGGGCCCAGTTGTTGTAATCACAGTATTAAGAACCATCACACACTTGGGTGCCTGATGCCCTTCTTCCCTTTAAGGGAAACTTGCATAGTCAGGCCCAATCTATGTTTAGATTTGTGCATGGGAAAGAATTCTTCTGCAAATCTTTGACTTTGAATGCATTTGCAGACAGAAGTAGAACCACCACAGGTTTTTTTCTTCACTGGAGACTAGACCTTTGACTACGAACCGCAGAAGAAAGCTCTTCTTCAGTTTGTCCTTTCCTGAAGATATAAAAAGCACTTCTACCTGTTAATTTTTTTTTGATCGTCCTTTAAACACTGTTGGAGGAAGTTCCAATGCCCTGGAATGATACGTTTACTGCTAATTTAGCCCTTATTTGCTCCGTAATTCATCTGACCTCGTAACAGACCCAACCACCCAGAAAAATGACCAGACAATTCTATCTGTGGCAGGACCATATAATCAGCAAAAGTTTATAAAGTCAACTATATAAACCTTGAATCATATATGCTACTGTTCTTTTAACTTTTATTTTTAAATAAGTATAGACTCAATTATTTAAACTGTTGTAAAAGTGGTACTGAGTTCTTTATTCTCTTCCCTGAGTTCCAGTGGTAACACCTTACATAACTGCAGTACACCCCAAACTAGGAAAATGGCATCGATGTTGCTACTATACTTCTTAACATCTGACGGTAGAAAAACTGACAACTCAAAACTCCTAAAACCTAAGAAGAGCAATGAGTTTCATCTCCCGCTATGATCTACTACTCTCAGGTTCAAGTTCTCTGCACTCCACACTGCTCAGGCAATTTTGGTTTTGTAATGCTCGTGCCTTCTTTGAGCAGAAAAACAGTCTCCTCTAAGATTTGTTAATCTTAGTCTCGAATACACAGAGCATCCTCCTTTGTTCCTTGTTCCCAGTCCCAGACAATTTTCCATTGTCCTACTGGAAAGGGAAGGTGGTAGTATGTCCGGAATTGGTCGGTTTTTGGTCTCACTGACTTCAAGAATGAAGTCGCCGACCCTCACAGTGAGTGTTACAGTTCTTAAAGATGGTGTGTCTGGAGTTTGCTCCTTCAGACGTTCAGATGTGTCTGGAGCTTCTTCCTTCTGGTGGGTTTGTGGTCTTGCTGTCAGGAGTGAAGCTGCAGACCTTCCTGGTGAGCGTTACAGCTCTTAAAGGCAGCGGGTCTGGAATTGTTTGTTCTTCCCGGTGGGTTCGCGGTCTCACTAGCTTCAGGAGTGAAGCTTCAGACCTTCTCGCTGAGTGTTACAGCTCATAAAGGCAGCATGGACCCAAAGAGTGAGCAACAGCAAGATTTACAGCAAAGAGTTAAAGGATAAAACTTCCACACTGTACCAACGGATGTGAGCAGGCTGCCACCACTGGCTCGGGCAGCCTGCGTTTATTCCTTTACCTGGCCCCACCCACATCCTACTGATTGGTCCATTTTACAGAGAGTTGATTGGTCCACTTTACAGAAAGCTGATTGGTCCGTTTTGACAGAGTGCTGATTGGTGCACTTACAATCCTTGAGCTAGACAGAGAGTCAGGGGGTGCTAGTTAGCTAGATACAGAGTTACCTAGATACAGAGTACCAATTGGTGTATTTACAAACCCTGAGCTAGACACAGAGTACTGATTGGTGTATTTACAAACCCTGAGCTAGACACAGAGTGCTGATTGGTGTATTTACAAACCCTGAGCTAGACACAGAGTGCTGATTGGTGCACATTTGATCCTCGGGCTAGATATAAAAGTTCTCCAAGGCCCCATCCAGTTCAGGAGCCCAGCTGGCTTCACCCAGTGGATCCTGCACCAGGGCTGCAGGTGGAGCTGCCCGCCAGTCCCCAGCGGCACCTGCACTCCTCAGCCCTTGGGCTGTCCATGGGACTGGGCACCACGGAGCAGGGGGTGGCACCCGTAGGGGAGGCTCAGGCCGCCAGGGAGTCCACCGCAGGGGGAGGAGCTCAGATACGGAGGGCTGCAGGTCCCGAGCCCTACTCCGCTGGGAGGCAGCTAGGGCCCTGCGAGAATTTGAGTGCAGTGCCAGCCGGCGGGCACTGCTGGGGGACCCGGCGCAACCTCCACAGCTGCTGGCCCGGATGCTAAGCTCCTCACTGCCCTGGGCTGGTGGTACCCACTGGCTGCTCCGTGTGCGGGGCCTGCGGAGCCCGTGCCCGTGCCCGCTGGAACTCACACTGGCCCATGAGCGTGGCGTGCAGCCCCGGTTCCTGCCAGTGCCTCTCCCTCCACACCTCCCGGCAAGCAGAGGGAGGAGGCTCCTGCCTCAGCCAGCCCAGAGAGGGGCTCCCACGGTGCTGTGGTGGCCTGAAGGGCTCCTCAAGTACCGCCAGAGTGGACACCGAGGCCGGAGGCTGAGGAGGCACTGAGAATGAGGGCTGCTAGCACATTGTCACCTCTCAGTAGTTTGGGGAGTCTCTACTAGTGCTGTACTTTAATGTACTTTTTAAGAACTTTTTATTTTGAAATAATTATAGATTCATAGGAAATTGCACAAATATTACACGGAAGTTCTAGGTATGCTTCACTTCGTTTCTCCGAATAGTTACATCTTTAATGCTCATTTTCCCAGGTTACTACACCTGGAAAAGGTAATCAGTTCCTGTGTTGTTTCCTTTTGTTTTGAAAGGAAAACAACAAGGTTAGAAAACAACAAACCTTTTCATTAACCATTCCTTTTGGCCAGTGAAAGAAGGTGTCTTACAACTGAGAATCTCTAATTCAAAGGATTGGGGCAATTGTTAACCAGTTAATTAGAAAATATAGAAACCATTAAAAACGATACATAGAACTTATGTACTTCCTCTAACTTGCCTCATATAAATGTGTTCATTCTCCAGTCTTCTGACCTGGGTTGTAGAAAACAGTGTTGTACTTCAACGGGAAACTTTGTATCCTCTGTAGCACAGCCTTCTGCCTTATCAGGCTGATTCTATGGGAGCTCTTGTAGAAATCTCTACATCCTAGGTAACTGATAGACACACAATTTATGTTTTGTCTGCTGGAGATTGGTCTCCCACTGTCATGTGGGAAAGCCCGCCTGTGTCCATTTGCACATTTAATTCAACATTACTGCTTATAAATGTGTTTCTTTTTTGACCTTTCCTTTGAAGGTTAGAACACTTACCTGGTTCCTTCATTTAATAAGTTTACTAAAATCTTTAATATGCGTTCTTTTTTATATTTGAATAAGAGTCATGATTTTACCTTTTCTTGAAAATTATCTAACAGGGTCAAGGTAATTTCTTTGAATATTTGTCTACTGGTTAGAGTTTCTTGTTTCTTTAGAATATTATACTGGTAACAGATCACAGACAGCAAAGATTTCCAGTTTTACTCTTATAAAGTGAAGGTAGAACTTAAAGATAGGTGCCAATGAGAGCTGAGTACTTCTAAATTTGTCTGACTTCTTGTCCCCTACCCCTGGTCCTTTACTGGGGTCTCACCCACTCCTAACTCAGTAGCAGTGTTATTTAATGAGCCACCTCCATCTAGTATCCCCAAAGCATTCATTCATCTTTCAGTTTCACAGACATAATAACTTTTCCTCTTTTAATACTTATATTTCACTAATTTATAACATCTAATTAAACTACATATCAGTGTAGCCAGCATAAATAGATCTAAGAACAAACATACCTGACAAGATAAACATGCAGCTCAACTGGCTGAAGCAGTACCTACACCTGGCTGACTTGCTTGCTATTCATGGGAGCTGATAGCGCTGTGGTCAAGTCTGTGTGCTCCCTGTTGGTTAATTGGTTAATTGTGTAAGGGCGCTGCAGGCAGTCCAGTGAAGAGGGTGTGTGGCAGAGGCTAGCTGCCTGTTTGCACATTTCTGTCTCTTCCAGGACACACAGCTGGGCCTCATATCCCAGTCTCATTTGCAGTTAGTGTCGCCATGAGACTGAAGTCCGGTTAATGGAATTTAAGTGAGAGTGACAATTCTTCTAGGTCTGCCACTGCTACTCTCCAGTTTTCTTTCCCCTTCATCTGGCTTGATGGAGACATTCACCTTAAAGTCAGTGATAAAGATGGCGCAGCCAGAAGACATAAGGAGCCTGGGTCTCTAAATCACTGCTTGCAGGGCCTGCTGACAAGGAATATCCAACTTTTGGAGATATTGGAGAGACTATCCTTTCTCCACTGTGTCCTCTTGATACCTTTGTCAAAAATTAGTTGATTATGTATATTTTGACTTATTTCTGGGCTCTCTATTCTGTTCCATTAGTCTACATGTCTGTTTTTATACCAGTCCCATACTGTTTTGATTACTGTAGCTTTGGAATATAATTTAAAATCAGGAAGTGTGATGCCCACAGCTTTGTTCTTTTTGCTCAAGATTCTTGTGGCCATTTGTGGTCTTTTACATTTCCATACAAATTTTAGGATTTGCTTTTTCTATTTCTGTGAAGAATTCCATTGGGATTTTGATAGGGATTGTGCGGAATCTGCATATTGCTTTGGGAAGTATGGATATTTTAACAGTATTAATTCTTCAGATTCATGAGCACAGGAAGCTTTCCACTTATTTGTGTCCTCTTCAATTTATTTTCTCAAGTTAGGTTGGCATTTGTGAATAAAAATGCTACCGATTACTGTATATTGATATTGTATCCTGCAACATTATTGAATTTATTTATTAGTTCTAATAGTGTTTTGTGGAATCTTTGGGTTTTTTACATATGGGATCATGTCATCTTCAAATAGAGATAATTTTACTTCTTTCTTTCCTATTTGGATGCCTATCCCTTTATTCATAAGTCAATGAATAATGAATAAATGAATAACGAACAAAGAACAATTTGTCCTGCCTTAGTTTGAGCTGATAGAACAAAGTACCATAGATCTGGTGGCTTACAAACAACAGAAATCTACTTCTCACAGTTCTGGAGGTTGCAAGTCCAAGGTCAGGGTGCCAGTATGGTCAGGTTCAGGTGAGGTCCCAATTTGAAATTGCAGACTGCCACCTTCTCATCGTGTTCCCAGGTGGCAGAAGGAGAAAGGGAGATCACTCTGGCCTCTCCTTGTAAGGGCACTAATCCTATCATGAGGGCTCTACACTCATGACCTAACTACTTGCCAAAGGCCCCACCTTCAAATACCATAATATTGGGGATTATATTTCAACATATGAATTTTGGGGGACACAAACATTCAATTCATAACATGTCTGATATACCAGGCACTTAATTTTATACAGTCAATTAATTGATTCGTTTCAGTAAATGGGGACAGTTACTGTGTTAGGCCTTTCTCACATTGCAGTAAAGAAATACCCGAGACTGAGTAATTTATAAAGAAAAAAGGTTAAATAGCTCAGGTTCTACAGGGTGTACAGGAAGCATGGCAAACAAAGCATGAAACAAAGCTGGCATATGCTTGGCTTCTAGAGAGGCTTCATGAAACTTCCAATCATGGCAGAAAATGAAGGGGGAGCAGGTGTCTCACATGGCAGAGCAAGAGCAAGAGAGAGAGAATAGGAGGGAGGCACTAAACACTTTTAAATGAACAGATCTCATGATAACTCACTCACTATCGTGAACACAGCACCAAGCCATGAGGAATCTGCCCCCATGATACAAACATCTCCCGCCAGGCCCTGTCTCCATCATTGGGAATTATAATTCAAACATGAGATTTGGGTGGGGACAAACATCCAAGTTATATTATTCTGCTCCTGGCCCCTCTCAAATCTTATGTTCTTTTCACATGGCAAAATACAATCATGCCTTCCCAATAGTTCCCCAACGTCTTAACTCTTTCCAGCATTAACTCAAAAGTTCAGTCTCATCTGAGACAAGGCAAGCCTCTTTCATCTATGAGCCTGTAAAATCAAAAACAAGTTATTTACTTCCAAGATACTATGGAGGTAAACACTACTATTCCAAAAAAGAGAAGTTGGTCAAAAAAGGGGACTAGAAGTACCATATGAGTCTGAAACCCAGCAGGGCATTCATTACATTTTAAAGCTCCAAAATAATCTCCTGTCATTCCATGTCCCACATCCAGGTCACACTGGTGCAAGGGGTGGGCTCCCAAGACCTTGGGCAGCTCCGCCCCTGTGGTTTTGCAGGGTGCAAACCCCAAGGCTACTCTCACTGGCTTGAATTGAGTGCCTATGGCTTTTCCAGGTGCAGGGCGCAAGCTGCTGGTGGACCTACCATCTACCACTGTCCTCAGGTCTTGAGGACAGTGGCCCTCTTCCCACAACTCCACTAGGCAGTTTACCTGTGGGGACTCTGTGTGGGGCCTCCAACCCCACATTCTTCCTCCCCATTGCCCTAGTAGAGGTTCTCTGTGAGGGCTCCGCCCCTGCAGCAGGCTTCAGCCTGGACACCCAGGCTTTTCCATATATCCTCTGAAATCTAGGAGGAAGCTACCAAGAATCCACCACTCTTGCACTCTGTGCACTTGGAGGGTTACTACCACATGGAAATTGCCAAGGCTCATGACTTGCATTCCCCAAAGTGGCACCTGGAGCTGTATCTGTGCCCCTTTGAGCCATGGCTGGAGCTGGAGTGGCTGGGATGCCAGGAACAGTGTCCCAAGGCTGCACAGGGCTGTGGAGCCCTGGTTCTGGTCCACGAAACGATTCTTCCCTCCTCAGCCTCTGGGCCTGTGATGGGAGGGGCTACTGGAAAGACCTCTGAAATGCATTTGAGGCCTTTTCTGCACCATCTTGGATATTAGCATTTGACCCCCATTTAATTATGCAACTATCTCTAGCAAGTGGTCTTCACAGTCTGCTCGAATTCTGCTTCACAGTCTGCTTGAATTCATCTCCTGAAAAAGCTTTTTCTTTTTTGCTACATGGCTGGGGCTAGAAATATTCCAAACCTTTATGCTCTGCTTTCCTGTTAAAAACATAATTCCAACTTTAAGTCATTCCTTTGCTCCCTCATATAAGCATAAGTTGTTAGAAGCATTCAGGCCACATCTTGGACACTTTGTTGCTTATAAATTTCTTCTGTCAGGTATCCTAAATCATCACTCTTTAGCTCAAACTTCCATAGATCCCTAGGGCATGAACAGAATGCATGAACCAAACCCTTTGCTAAGGCATAACACAAGTAACCTCTGCTCTCGTTCCCAAGCAGTTCTTCTTTTCTATCTGAGACTTCAGCATCCTGGACTTCACTGTCCATATCACTATCAACATTTTGGTCACAACCATTAAGTCAGTCTTTAAGAAGTTTCAAACTTTCCCTCCTCTTCCTATCTTCTGAGTCCTCCAAACTCTTCCAACCTCTGCCTGTTATCCAGTTCCAAAGTTACTTTCACATTTTCAGGTATCTTTATAGAAATGCCCCACTCCTCAATACTGATTTTCTCTGCTAGGCAATTCTTACATTGCTATAAAGAAATACTTGAGACTGGGTAATTTATAAAGAGAAGAGGTTTAATTGGCTCATGGTTCTTCAGACTGCAGAAAACATGGCACTGACATCTGCTTGTCTTGTGGGGAGACCTCATGATGCTTTCATTCATGGTGGAAGGTGAAGGAAGAGCAGACACCTCACATGGCAGAGCAGGAGCAACAGAGAGAGAGAGAGAAAGAGAGAGAGTGTGTGTTTGTGTGTGTTGGTGGGGCAGGGTGGGTACCACACACTTTTAAATGCCAGATCTCATGAGAAGTCACTCATTTTTGCAAAGATAGCACCAAACCACGAGGGATTTGTTCCCATGATCCAAACACCTCCCACCAGGCCCCACCTCCAGCCTTGGGAATTATAATTCAACATGAGATTTGAGTGGGGGAAAATATCCAAACTATATCATTACTTTTTGCTGGTCTTATTCAAGTAAATTTATTCTTTCACAGTGTGGCTCTGTGGAATTTCTTTTTCACGTTATTAGGAATTTACTCCTTGTCCTGTTCTTTCAGGAAATGCAGTTGGGATCCTAAAGGCTAGGGGTTGCAGCCTTGTCAGGGATTAGAGTTGAGTATTCATCGGGAAGTTGGAAAAGCCCTCCACAGAGGGAAGAAGTCTGCCACTTCTGTAACCTTTTAGAACCATCCTTTCAGTTAAGGAGGACCCAAAAAGACAAACAATGACATTTGGATAATGACTTTTTGGGAATTTTGTTTAAACCTTTGCTGCAATTAAAAATCAATAATTTCTCTTTCTGTGATTGCTTAATGATTTAAGAATCTGGCTCATTCATCAACTGGGAACAAGGACATGTATAAAGCTGAGTGAAATGACCAGGCTCTGGGGCTTGGAGGTTGGAGGCAAATTCTTGCCAGCTTGAGCGAGGAGGTGAGATCACGGGCTCCCTCCTCTGAAGAGCTTTCCATGAGTGAGACCTAAGGGGGCTCAGTTTGCCCCATAGAGATCTTGGACACTATGAAACTCTTCAATAACCTCAAGGAGTCGTAAGAGGAGGACAAAATCTTTTCTCCCCCAAACAATTGAGCTTTGAAACACGTATGACAATCGGCCCATTCCTGGGGGTGGAACGGCTGCTGCATACCCCATTATCATGCAGTTCTTGCTCAGCCCCTCTCACTAACAGTCTAGGCTTTGGAGGACACTGTGCAAAGATGCCTCTGCTTTTCTGTTTGAGATTTTATTTATGGATGTCTTAGTCCATTTTGTGTTGCTGTAACAGAATATCTGAGATTGGGTAATTTAAAAAGAAAAGGAGTTTATTTAGCTCGCAATGCTGGTGGCTGGGAAGTTCAAGAGCATGGCCCTAGCATCTGGTCAGCTTCTGATGAGGCCTATGTGCTGTGTCAAGACATGGCAGAGAAGTGGAAAAGCAAGCATTTGTGAAAAGGCACTAAAGAGGAGGAACCTCACTTTATAACAACCCATTCTCACAGGAACTAATCCCTTCCCTCCAGAGTGAGCACTCACTCACTCCCTTGAGATGGTCTTATTCTATTCATAAAGGATCCACTCTGATGTTCCAAACACCTCCCATTAGGCCCCCACCTCCCAACAGTGCTGCAGTGGCAATTAGCTTTAATGTGAGTTTTGGGGGACCAACCACATCCAAACCATAGCAATGCCCGAATCACATTGTGAAAGGCACTGGGTTAAAGTTAAAGGCCCATTCTATATGAATCTACCAAAGCCATTAAGATCAGACTAGATTAAGACCTAGTTAATGTTAGTAGATCTAATACTAGTTGAGAGCTGAAAGAGGGGAGGGAGGCTAATTATATCAGAAATCTACTCTAGGTAAGTGTATTAGTCCATTTTCACACAGTTCCACATGCCTGGGGAGGCCTCAGAATCATGGCAAGTGGCCAAAGGCATTTCTTACATGGCAGTCGCAAGAGAAAAATGAGAGAAGATACAAAAGCGGGAACCCCTGATAAAACCATCAGATCTCGTGAGACTTATTCACTACCAGGAGAATAGTATGGGGGATCCACCCCCGTGATTCAAATTGCCTCCCACCGGGCCCCTCCCACAATATGTGGGAATTATGGGAGTACAATTCAAGATGAGATTTGGGTGGGGACACAGAGCAAAACCATATCAGTGAGCTTCAAGCATAGTTGTGAGCCCCTTGGCTGTCATGACAAGAAGAGACATTCTATTCGTAACTTAGTTTTAACTGTCTTAAAAAAAAAAAAAAGGAAGTTACCAACCCATCAAAAGGTGCACAGTTCCATAGACCTAAACTCCAAAATGTTTGTAGGGAATTTGAATCAGGACTTATGACAACATAATAGTGTCTTGAATAGATGCTTTTAGAACACAGGGAGATAATCGTTAGACGATCATTATTACATTCATATTTTACAAAACCTTTTGGCATAAAATATTGTAAACCTCTTCTGTTACATCATTTCTATTTGAGTAAGAAAATCTTAGCATATAACTTTTTTACTTTATTTTATTTTTTGAGACAGAGTTTCACTCTGTGGCCCAGGCTGGAGTGCAGTGGCACAATTTTGGCTCACTGCAGTTTCTGCCTCCCAGGTTCAAGTGATTTTCCTGCCTCAGCCTCCCTAGTAGTTGGGACACTGGCGCCCGCCACCATGCCTGGATGATTTTTGTATTTATAGTAGAGGCGGAGTTTCACCATGTTGGCCAGGGTGGTCTGTAACTCCTGACCTTAGGTGATCCACGTGCCTTGGCCTCCCATAGTGCTGGGATTACAGGCGTAAGCCAGTACACCTGGCCTTTGTATATAACTTAAATGCAGCTGGACCGTGTGTGTGTGCGTTTCCCACTCTATGCCTCCTGCATGCCCTTGAAGCAGAGGCTCCTTCACTTCATTTCCTCTACTTCACCACATTGAAGCAGAGGCCCCTCTCTACTTCACTTCCTCAGGAGTTGTGTGCAGCACAATGGAAAGCAGCGTGAATCTGCAACTCCTTCTGGCTGTTATCCTCCAAGAACCTAAGCCTTGGATTAATACAGCAGAGACAAATGCCCATTGCTCAGGGACTATCCCATGTTCTCCAAACTTTCCCATTTCCTGGTCATTAGGTGGGGGGTCATGTGACTTGTTTTGGCTAATAAGCTGTGAGTAGAAGTAAACATATGAATACATCAATATAATTGCATGTATGTGTTGATGTAGAATGCAATGTCCTGCACATACGCTCTGCAACTTTATTTTAGGAAATACTTAATCTTGGAGGCATTTCTATATTAGTATACATAAGTTTATCTTTTTATTTTAAACTGTTACCATATCACAATAAGAATATAGCATAATTTCAACTACTCCCTTCTTTTGTTGGACATTTAGATACTTTCCACTATTTTACAATGATAAAAACACTTCTGTTGGGGGGGGGGGAAGAGCAAGATGGCCGAATAGGAACAGCTCCAGTCTCCAGCTCCCAGCACGAGCGACACAGAAGACAGGTGATTTCTGCATTATCAACTGAGGTACTAGGTTCATCTCACTGGGGAGTGCCGGACAATCGGTGCTGGTCAGCTGTTGCAGCCTGAACAGCGAGAGCTGAAGCAGGGCGAGGCATCGCCTCACCTGGGAAGCGCAAGGGGGAAGGGAATCCCTTTTCCTAGCCAGGGGAACTGAGACACACAACACCTGGAAAATCGGGTAACTCCCACCCCAATACTACGCTTTAAGCAAATGGGCACACCAGGAGATTATATCCCACACCTGGCCGGGAGGGTCCCATGCCCACGGAGCCTTCCTCATTGCTAGCACAGCAGTCTGCGATCTAACCGCAAGGCAGCAGCGAGGCTGGGGGAGGGGCGCCCGTCATTGCTGAGGCTTAAGTAAGTAAACAAAGCCCTGGGAAGATCGAACTGGGTGGAGCTCACAGCAGTTCAAGGAGGCCTGCCAGTCTCTGTAGACTCCACCTCTGGGGACAGGGCACAGCTAAACAACAACAACAACAACAACAAAAAAGCAGCAGAAACCTCTGCAGATGTAAGCGACTCTGTCTGACAGCTTTGAAGAGAGTGGTGGATCTCCCAACACGGAGGTTGAGATCTGAGAACGGACAGATTGCCTGCTCGAGTGGGTCCCTGACCCCTGAGTAGCCTAACTGGGAGACATCCTCCACTAGGGGCAGACCGACACCCCACACCTCACACGGTGGAGTACACCCCTGAAAGGAAGCTTCCAAAAAAAGAATCAGACAGGTACACTCGCTGTTCAGCAGTATTCTATCTTCTGCAGCCTTTGCTGCTGATACCCAGGAAAACAGGGTCTGGAGTGGACCTCAAGCAATCTCCAACGGACCTACAGCTGAGGGTCCTGACTGTTAGAAGGAAAACTAACAAATAGGAAGGCCACCCACACCAAAACCCCATCAGTACGTCACCATCATCAAAGACCAGAGGCAGATAAAACCACAAAGATGGGGAAAAAGCAGGGCAGAAAAGCTGGAAATTCAAAAAATAAGAGTGCATCTCCCCCTGCAAAGGAACGCAGCTCATCGCCAGCAACGGATCAAAGATGGATGGAGAATGACTTTGACGAGATGAGAGAAGAAGGTTTCAGTCCATCAAACTTCTCAGAGCTAAAGGAGGAATTACATACCCAGCGCAAAGAAACTAAAAATCTTGAAAAAAGAGTGGAAGAATTGATGGCTAGAATAATTAATGCAGAGAAGGCCATAAACGAATGGACAGAGATGAAAACCATGACACGAGAAATATGTGACAAATGCACAAGCTTCAGTAACCGACTTGATCAACTGGAAGAAAGAGTATCAGCGATTGAGGATCAAATGAATGAAATGAAGCGAGAAGAGAAATCTAAAGAAAAAAGAAGAAAAAGAAATGAACAAAGTCTGCAAGAAGTATGGGATTATGTAAAAAGACCAAATCTACGTCTGATTGGGGTGCCTGAAAGTGAGGGGGAAAATGGAACCAAGTTGGAAAACACTCTTCAGGATATCATCCAGGAAAACTTCCCCAACCTAGTAGGGCAGGCCAACATTCAAATTCAGGAAATACAGAGAATGCCACAAAGATACTCCTCGAGAAGAGCAACTCCAAGACACATAATTGCCAGATTCACCAAAGTTGAAATGAAGGAAAAAATCTTAAGGGCAGCCAGAGAGAAAGGTCGGGTTACCCACAAAGGGAAGCCCATCAGACTCACAGCAGATCTCTCGGCAGAAACTCTACAAGCCAGAAGAGAGTGGGGGCCAATATTCAACATTCTTAAAGAAAAGAATTTTCAACCCAGAATTTCATATCCAGCCAAACTAAGTTTCATAAGTGAAGGAGAAATAAAATCCTTTACAGATAAGCAAATGCTTAGGGATTTTGTCACCACCAGGCCTGCCTTACAAGAGACCCTGAAGGAAGCACTAAACATGGAAAGGAACAACCGGTACCAGCCATTGCAAAAACATGCCAAAATGTAAAGACCATCGAGGCTAGGAAGAAACTGCATCAACTAATGAGCAAAATAACCAGTTAATATCATAATGGCAGGATGAAGTTCACACATAACAATATCAACCTTAAATGTAAATGGACTAAATGCTCCAATTAAAAGACACAGACTGGCAAACTGGATAGAGTCAAGACCCATCAGTCTGCTGTATTCAGGAGACCCATCTCACATGCAGAGACATACATAGGCTCAAAATAAAGAGATGGAGGAAGATCTACCAAGCAAATGGAGAACAAAAAAAAGCAGGGGTTGCAATACTAGTCTCTGATAAAACAGACTTTAAACCATCAAAGATCAAAAGAGACAAAGAAGGCCATTACATAATGGTAAAGGGATCAATTCAACAGGAAGAGCTAACTATCCTAAATATATATGCACCCAATACAGGAGCACCCCGATTCATAAAGCAAGTCCTTAGAGACTTACAAAGAGACTTAGACTCCCATACAATAATAATGGGAGGCTTCAACACCCCACTGTCAACATTAGACAGATCAACGAGACAGAAAGTTAACAAGGATATCCAGGAATTGAACTCATCTCTGCAGCAAGCAGACCTAATAGACATCTACAGAACTCTCCACCCCAAATCAACAGAATATACATTCTTCTCAGCACCACATCACACTTATTCCAAAATTGACCACATAATTGGAAGTAAAGCACTCCTCAGCAAATGTACAGGAACAGAAATTATAACAAACTGTCTCTCAGACCACAGTGCAATCAAACGAGAACTCAGGACTAAGAAACTCAATCAAAACCGCTCAACTACATGGAAACTGAATAACCTGCTCCTGAATGACTACTGGGTACACAACGAAATGAAGGCAGAAATAAAGATGTTCTTTGAAACCAATGAGAACAAAGATACAACATACCAGAATCTCTGGGACACATTTAAAGCAATGTGTAGAGGGAAATTTATAGCACTAAATGCCCACAAGAGAAAGCTGGAAAGATCTAAAATTGATGCTCTAACATCACAATTAAAAGAACTAGAGAAGCAAGAGCAAACACATTCAAAAGCTAGCAGAAGGCAAGAAATAACTAAGATCAGAGCAGAACTGAAGGAGATAGAGACACAAAAAACCCTCCAAAAAATCAATGAATCCAGGAGTTGGTTTTTTTGAAAAGATCAACAAAATTGACAGACCACTAGCAAGACTAATAAAGAAGAAAGAGAGAAGAATCAAATAGATGCAATAAAAAATGGTAAAGGGGATATCACCACCGACCCCACAGAAATACAAACTACCATCAGAGAATACTATAAACACCTCTATGCAAATAAACTAGAAAACCTAGAAGAAATGGATAATTTCCTGGACACTTACACTCTCCCAAGACTAAACCAGGAAGAAGCTGAATCCCTGAATAGACCAATAGCAGGCTCTGAAATTGAGGCAGTAATTAATAGCCTACCAACCAAAAAAAGTCCAGGACCAGATGGATTCACAGCTGAATTCTACCAGAGGTACAAGGAGGAGCTGGTACCATTCCTTCTGAAACTATTCCAATCAATAGAAAAAGAGGGAATCCTCCCTAACTCATTTTATGAGGCCAACATCATCCTGATACCAAAGCCTGGCAGAGACACAACAAAAAAAGAGAACTTTAGACCAATATCCCTGATGAACATCGATGCAAAAATCCTCAATAAAATACTGGCAAACTGGATCCAGCAGCACATCAAAAAGCTTATCCACCATGATCAAGTGGGCTTCATCCCTGGGATGCAAGGCTGGTTCAACATACGCAAATCAGTAACCGTAATCCAGCATATAAACAGAACCAAAGACAAAAACCACATGATTATCTCAAGAGATGCAGAAAAGGCCTTTGACAAAATTCAACAGCCCTTCATGCTAAAAACTCTCAATAAATTCCGTATTGATGGAACGTATCTCAAAATCATAAGAGCTATTTATGGCAAACCCACAGCCAATATCATACTGAATGGGCAAAAACTGGAAAAATTCCCTTTGAAAACTGGCACAAGACAGGGATGCCCTCTCTCACCACTCCTATTCAACATAGTGTTGGAAGTTCTGGCTAGGGCAATCAGGCAAGAGAAAGAAATAAAGGGTATTCAGTTAGGAAAAGAAGAAGTCAAATTGTCTCTGTTTGCAGATGACATGATTGTATATTTAGAAAACCCCATTGTCTCAGCCCAAAATCTCCTTAAGCTGATAAGAAACTTCAGCAAAGTCTCAGGATACAAAATTAATGTGCAAAAATCACAAGCATTCTTATACACCAGTAACAGACAAACAGAGAGCCAAATCATGAATGAACTTCCATTTACAATTGCTTCAAAGAGAATAAAATACCTAGGAATACAACTTACAAGGGATGTAAAGGACCTCTTCAAGGAGAATTACAAACCACTGCTCAGTGAAATAAAAGAGGACATAAATAAATGAAGAACATTTCATGCTCATGGATAGGAAGAATCAATATCGTGAAAATGGCCATACTGCCCAAGGTAATTTATAGATTCAATGCCATCCCCATCAAGCTACCAATGAGTTTCTTCACAGAATTGGAAAAAACTGCTTTAAAGTTCATATGGAACCAAAAAAGAGCCCGCATCTCCAAGACAATCTTAAGTCAAAAGAACAAAGCTGGAGGCATCACGCTACCTGACTTCAAACTATAGTACAAGGCTACAGTAACCAAAACAGCATGGTACTGGTACCAAAACAGAGATATATACCAATGGAACAGAACAGAGTCCTCAGAAATAATGCCACACATCTACAGCCATCTGATGTTTGATAAACCTGAGAAAAAACAAGAAATGGGGAAAGGATTCCCTATTTAATAAATGGTGCTGGGAAAATTGGCTAGCCATAAGTAGAAAGCTGAATCTGGATCCTTTCCTTACTCCTTATACGAAAATTAATTCAAGATGGATTAGAGACTTAAATGTTAGACCTAATACCATAAAAACCCTAGAAGAAAACCTAGGTAATACCATTCAGGACATAGGCATGGGTAAGGACTTCATGTCTAAAACACCAAAAGCAACGGCAACAAAAGCCAAAATTGACAAATGGGATCTAATTAAACTAAAGAGCTTCTGCACAGCAAAAGAAACTACCATCAGAGTGAACAGGCAACCTGCAGAATGGGAGAAAATTTTTGCAATCTACTCATCAGACAAAGGGCTAATATCCAGAACCTACAAAGAACTCAAACAAATTTACAAGAAAAAAACAAATAACCCCATCAAAAAGTGGGCAAAGGACATGAACAGACATTTCTCAAAAGAGGACATTCATACAGCCAACAGACACATGAAAAAATGCTCATCATCACTGGCCATCAGAGAAATGCAAATCAAAACCACAATGAGATACCATCTCACACCAGTTAGAATGGCAGTCATTAAAAAGTCAGGAAACAACAGGTGCTGGAGAGGATGTGGAGAAATAGGAACACTTTTACACTGTTGGTGGGATTGTAAGCTAGTTCAACCATTATGGAAAACAGTATGGCGATTCCTCAAGGATCTAGAACTAGAAGTACCATATGACCCAGCCATCCCATTACTGGGTATATACCCAAAGGATTATAAATCATGCTGCTATAAAGACACATACACATGTATGTTTACTGCGGCCCTATTCACAATAGCAAAGACTTGGAATCAACCCAAATGTCCATCAGTGACAGACTGGATTAAGAAAATGTGGCACATATACACCATGGAAGACTATGCAGCCATAAAAAAGGATGAGTTTGTGTCCTTTGTAGGGACATGGATGCAGCCGGAAACCATCATTCTCAGCAAACTGTCGCAAGAACAGAAAACCAAACACTGCATATTCTCACTCATAGGTGGGAACTGAACAATGAGATCACTTGGACTCGGGAAGGGGAACATCACACACCGAGGCCTATCATGGGGAGGGGGGAGGGGGGAGGGATTGCATTGGGAGTTATACCTGATGTAAATGACGAGTTGATGGGTGCTGACGAGTTGATGGGTGCAGCACAGCAACATGGCACAAGTATACATATGTAACAAACCTGCATGTTATCCACATGTACCCTAGAACTTAAATTAAAAAACAAAAACACTTCTGTGTGTTTTCTAGGAAACCTAGAAATGAAATTGGCAAAAAGGCATCTATTTTTACAAATAAAAAAATCATTTTAAACATATTTCATTGAATTCAATTTGTTGGAATTTTTACCTAGGATTTTTATAATTATATTAATCAGTGAGAATGTTCTAATTATTTTATTTTATTTATTTAATTAATTTTTTTTTTTTGAGGCAGAGGCCACTCTGTCACCCAGGCTGGAGTCCAGTGGGGTGATCTTGGCTCACTTTAACCTCCGTCTCCCAGGTTCAAGCAATTCTCCTGCCTCAGCCTCCCAAGTAGCTGGGATTACAGGTGCCTGCACAAAGCCCCGCTACTTTTTTTTTGTATTTTTAGTAGAAATGGTGTTTCACCATGTTGGTCAGGCTGGTCTCGGACTCCTGACCTCATGATCCGCCTACCTCGGCCTCCCAAAGTGCTGGGATTACAGGCGTGAGCCACTGTGCCTGGCCCTAATTCTTTTAATGTTAAACTCTTTCTCACTTTCCTCTCTCTTCTTCACTCATCAAGAAGGGAGAACACTGATATAATTGGATGAGATTCCAGGATGTTGATGGTGCCAAGTTTATGAGCTTTAAACCCTTGTGTGACTCTCCCTTTGGTACTTTGCTCTTTCTCCAGGGAGAAAGGAGGCCAGACAAACTGGAGCTGATCTCTTATTATGGACAGAACCTCTCATCTCTCTTCCTCTGTCATAAGCAGTGCTGCTCATTCACCCTCCCAGTCTTGGCAAGGAGCTGGTGGAAAGACCTGAGTTTAGAAGAGAGAAAGGCTCCAGCCTAGTGCCCAAGTCCTGGGCCCACATAGCCAGGTCACCCCATACTAGAGTTAGAGGAACTTAAAGTAAGGAAATTCCTTATCGCCTTCTGCCATTGTCTATGGTGTTGCTCATCTTCAGGAACTGCAGAAAGATGATGACCACACCAAGGCAAGACAGTCCATTCTTGAATATCATTCCTATAAGATCAAAATCTCATTCTAAGAGAATTGTCTTTGCTAGGTTTTAGTATCAGTATCTATTTTGAAGAGTGATTTGAAATTTCCAAATATTTGAGAGTTTTTGTTTATATAAAGTATTGTTGTTCAGTTCTTCTTAATTTGCTGTTGGGATATGTTAGTACCCTACAAGGCATCCAGCTCATTTTAAAATAATGCCACATTACAAAGGAATTTGTTAACAAGAAGTGTGCGGGGGAAGGGTAATTTTTTTTTTTTTTTTGAGGCAGAGCGTCACTCACTCTGTCGCCCAGGCTGGAGTGCAATGGCACAATCTCGGCTCACTGCAACTTCTGCCTCCCGGGTTCAAGGGATTCTCCTGCCTCAGCCTTCTGAGTGTCCGGGATTATAGGCACCCGCCATCATGCCCAGCCAATTTTTGTATTTTTGTAGAGACAGGATTTCACCATGTTGGCCAGGCTGTTCTTGAACTCCTGACCTCAGGCGATCTGCTCACCTTGGCCTCCAAAAGTGCTGGGATTACAGGTGTGAGCCACTGCGCCCGGCTGGAGAGGGTAATTTAAAAACAGACCTGCTTTATGCCATTTAAAATGGAAACATGTCCTGTTAAAAATCCGTTTAAATCCAGTGAGGTTTTCACTGTGCCATTAGTATCCAGCACTAAATAAACACTGTACGACTGAGATGACAGAAATTTCCTTTTGGAGAAAATTGAAGCCAACAGTTGATGAACACAGCATATAATTAACAGGGCAGGGTGCGGAGTCAGGCTGCCCGGGTTTAAATTCTGGAACCACCAGCTGAGTGGCCTTGGAGAAATAGCTTAATATTCTGCCTCAGTTTACTTATCTAGAAAATGGAGATAATTATGTCTCCCTCAAGGAGCTTTCTAAGTATTAAATGATGTAATATATTTAAAGTGGTTAGAATATGATCTGACATTCTATGCATTCTAGCTATGATTAAGTGTTAATTCAGTCTGGTAAAAGTGAACATAATCTTTGCCAAGATTAAAAAAAAAGCTCTGATCCTCATCAAAGATGTTAGATTGAGAGCCACGAGCCTGCATTCACTCTCCCAAATAATGAATGCTGAACTCAAGAACATCACAGCATAGAGAAACCTCTGTTTGATCTCTAAATACCCCCCGTCCCCACCCACGTCTCCCAAGGCTGCCCCTGATGGCCAAAACTACCTTCACCACAAGAACCAACAAAGGTCCAGCAGGAACTGCTTCGTGATTTAGCTGCCTCACTCTCAATTCCTCCTTCCTCTTCAGACGGAGTGCCTCTGTTTGAATTCCAGCTCAGGTTCTTTCTCACACATATATACAAGGAGTTAACATTCTCCGTTTCCTCTGGTTCCAGTTTTTGCAGTGGGCCTAGGAAAACTGCTTTTCCTCCCTTCATTTTCTTTATCGCCCTCCCTCCCCCACCAAACATTCTGATCATGGCCATAAGCTCAAGCAGTGGCAGTGACAGACTTGTATAAAGAAAAGGAAAACCCATTCAACCTGAAAAGTAAACAGCACAAAGGTCAAATACTAACGAAAGGCTTGTCAAAGGCTAGTACATGGTTGCCAAAAGTGTGGTACTGGCAAGCGATGCTTTGAGACTGTACAGGTAGAGAGAAGCCATTAGCCTGCAGCATCCATGGGAAGGCTTTGGGGGGAGAGAGAAGAGCTAGAGCTGACCCTGAAGGGACGGTGGTTCCCAGACTGTGGCAATCTGGGTGGCCCGAGTAAAGGCATCTGTGCTCAGAGGCAGGGACCAGGCAGTTCTCTCTGGGATGGGGGTTTCTGTTGGAGACAATGAGCAAAAAGTCTAAAAGTACATCTGAGCCCTGAATGGTAAAGTTCAGAGGTTTGACAACAAGGATGGCAGTGATTTGATCAATGTCAATTACTGAGGTTTAAGGAAAGATACAAATTATCTGTAAAAATGTAAATTCAAAACAAATGTGTCAAAAGTTCAGTATAACAGTGTATCACCACTGTGCTAAAGGTTTTCTTATTTCAAATAACTCAACAAACAAAAATGAGGCAAACCATTCTGTAACTAGCTAAACTGAAGTCCATATCAACTATGTAATGCTTCAAAATGACCTTAAACTTCTACTCACTTATCATTCTACAATTCACGTAAGTAATGTTTCACATTTTCATCAGAATGTATGCTTATAGGCACATAAACATGAAAGACAGGGACAGATCATCTTGATGACTTGCATGTATGTGGCAAGTGTCCTAGGGAAAGGAGCAGGCATGGGGTGAAGGTGGGAACAGGAGTGCCTGGCATGACCATGTGAGGCAGGGCATTTGGCTGTGTGTTGCTGTGTGCTCTGTCTCACCCCCGTGATCCAAGAATATTAGTGTGGCAGGGTGTGGACAGCAAGGATTAATGGGTCATTGGCAAACGTGGGCGAGGCTGGGGTTCCACTCCCTTCTGAACAGTCTTTAGTACTATCAAGCTTTTGCTTGTTTTTTGGTGGTGTGGATGGCAGGTTTCATTTGCAGGGCCAAACATATATAATCTAATAACTGTCAGGAATGATTCGTGATATGGAATCAAATCTTTCAGTATTTTGTAAATGATAGAGGCATTAAAAGAATGCAGGAGAAATAAATCCCTGTGGATGAAGCAGACTTTTCTCTTGGGGACGGAATTACTCAGTTCTAACATTAACTATGTTTTACCAGATCTTTGACTGAAAAACCTGCAAATGATCTGGCCAGTTCTTCAATTTTAAAATCCAGAATCGTTTACTATCCCAATAACCTAAAAACAATACTTACTGTGGGGTCTTTTATTACGATTTTAAAGATACTTTTCATAAGCACAATTTTATTTCCTAGTGACTGGAAAAATAGGAATATATTTAGAGCCTTTTGCTTAGTTGATAAGGTAACACCGAAACAAAGGTTAAAAACACAGCTGAATGGAGAAAATAATGCCTCTAGGAATATTCATGTCAAACAGGTAAGAATGTTCTGGGCAACCGAGCCCCTGCCTCCACAATCTCAAAATCGCAGCTCCCTGTCCCTCCTGTCTGTCTGCAAGGAACTGCCCCACCTCTTTTAAAGCTTCTTTCTCTGAACTGTGCAAGGAAGAGAGCATCGCCTCACAGTGCTGAGGTGAAAATTAAAACTACGCAGGGGTCAGTTCTCTGCACACTGAAAAGTATGAACAGAAGTTCGTCTGTAGCGTTTCCCGCAGTCTTCTCGCCTCTCCTTGGCGTCTGGCGCCTTCCTCCCCCATCTGCTCGCACCCTAGCTTTCCACCCTAGCTCATCAGTGTATTTGTTTGTTCATTCATTCATTCATATTCTCCGCTGTTGTTAATTTTCCCACTGACAGTAGGCGCAGGGGGCAACGCCATCCGCCCTGTCCCTCTAGCGTGGCCTCTGCTTGGGAGTCTGGGGTGCAGGTCGGCCCGGCCCGGGTGGTTCCGCTCCCGGGCTTTCCGCACCTGGCTCGGGGACGGCCTCGGCGCCCCGCCCCCTTGGCGCCCCGCCCCAGCCCGCGCCCCGCCCCCTTGGCGCCCCGCCCCAGCCCGCGCCCCGCCCCCTTGACACCACGTGCCCATCCCACGCCCCAGTGAGGGCACGCTCTGTGGGCGGGGCCGGCTCCGGGAGCCGCGCTGTGATTGGCCGTGTCCAGGAGACGCCGTCGTCAACAGACCGCGCTCGGAAGGCGCAGGTCACAGAGACCTAGAACAGCCGGAATCCTTCGCGCCGGCGCGCAGCCGTAGCTCGCAGGAATCGCTGCCTCAGCAACGGGATGCTTACCTCGTCCGCCCGCTCGGGTCAGGCGGGCCCGGGAGGATGGGAGGGTGACTGCTGAGCGGGAGCCGCCTCGTCTTCCCCCCGACGTGTTGCCTAGTAAGTGTGGGAGCGATCCCTGCCGCGCCAGGGCCGCCCACGTGCCGAGCCTTCCCACGAGCCGCCTGGGTAGGTCTTGGAAAAATGCCGTTTCCGAGCTGGACCACACGCCCACTTTACAGATGCGGAAACGGTACCAGGAAAGCTCGGTGACTTGGCCTGGCGCACTTAATCGTCCGCTACCCGGGGCAAGCCGAGGTCAAGGTACCGGCCCCTCCTACTCTCACCCGAGCCCACGCCCAGCCGCTCTGCGGGGGAAGCGGCTTTCCTAGTTTCTGGCTCTGCCCTAGGCCAGCAATGCAAGGTGATGAAATCCACCTGGGCTTTGAAGCGAACACAGGAACCAGAAGAAACACATTTGCTGTACATGATGATAAATATGTATAGTCTAAAAGCCAAAGCAATCTGCTTGCAATAAAGCTCCCCACACCTTTCTGTCCTGGAAAGGCCTCTGGCTCCCGCCCATTCCACACTTACACGGTTTCACAATCATATCACTTTCTTTCACCCTCCTTACAAGGGATAAGACTTAATAAGTAGATTTAGTTTCCATTTGGTAGAGCTTTTCCTTTCGTTTTCTTGGAAACTGTTTCTTCTCAGCAATGACCTTCCCCCTAAAGCACTCCAATTATTCTCAGATTTTGTCTTGACTGTTTTCTCAACCGTGGGACAGTCCGTTTCAATGTCCTTGTCTCTGTCCACATTATTTGAACCAATGATCACAGCCAAGCCTTGTCCCTTAAGGGCAGAAAAAATGGGGGGAGGTTTCAGGGTTTCTGGGGAACAGTTGCATCAGGATCCATCATGAGGCTTCGTCCCAGTTTCCTTTCTTCCTGGAACACTCATCGTTCACAAATTCACCTAAATCACAAGATACATGTCCACCTAGCCCAGACTTCTTTTTCAGAAACTAACAGGCGTATAGGAAATTTGGGGTGTTGATAATAAAGTAGCTAGAAGCTTACTGAATGTCTCAACTGGATGAATGGACTCTAAACCCTGCACCGTCCCTGAACCTCTGAGCACATAGGACCTTTTCTCTGGGGGCATGCCGACTTCACAAGACTGTCGCCCAGGGCAGCCCAGGAGCATCCGCTTCCGGGAGCTGGGGCCCTTGGACTGCTGCCAGCTTAACCTTTCTATTTTCCCCAAAGCTTTGCCTGCCCACATCTTCAGCTCAGACTTTCACTTCCTTGTTTTTCCTTTTACACTTCCTCCTTCTTCTAAGGAAATACTTTCCTATCCAAACTCTATGTATGGTTCTTGGGATGGCCTCTAAAACTTAGGGCAATGCTTAAGTCCGGTATGTTGTTTCGGACATCTGGGTGGTTCCTCGGTTCCCCAATTTATAATAACCTTAGCTGAGGAAACTCTGAATAATAGTAAATAAATAAATAGCAGAGTTTTATCCAGAAAATAATATAAAGGGGATCCCTTTATATTTTTTTGAGACGGGGTCTCCTTCTGTCGCCCAGGCTGGAGCGCAATCTCAGCTCACTGAAACCTCTGCCCCCTGGGTTCAAGCAATTCTCCTGCCTCAGCCTCCCTAGTAGCTGGGATTACAGACGTGTGTTACCACGCCCGGCTAATTTTTGTGTTTTTAGTAGAGACAGGGTTTCACCATGGTGGCCAGGCTGGTCTCAAACTCCTGACCTCAGGTGATCCGCCCGCCTCAGCCTCCCGAAGTGCCAAGGGGGCACTTTGGCACTTTAAGGGGGGATTACAGGCGTAAGCTACCGTGCCTGGCCAATATATCCCTTTTTTAAAAGAGCTGTTTCCTGATATTAGCCTTGTTAACACTGTGGATATTTGCCTTCTTTGAACAAAATCAGGATTCTCTCAGTAGCTCTGAGTTAATCAGTTTTATTTATTTCTGAGTGATCAGTTTTATTCATCTCAACTCCCACACAAAGTGCCTGCTGCGTATGAGGCCGTGTGCTGAGAATCTTCCTGTAGTTTGTCTCCGTAGTCATTGAACTGTCTTTAAGTCTAGTGAGGACAAGCCTGAAGTGCCCAAGACCTTAGTGATGAAGTACCATAGCAAAAGTTAGGGTTTTCCCAGGGAGGGGCTGCGGAAGGTTGCGAAGGGGTTCCGGGTAGGATTAATGGCAGAGGCAGCCTTTGAAATGAGCCTTGCAGCCTAAGATTCCGCATAGGAGAACCGTCTGAGACCAGCTTGGAGGTGGGAAAGCAGGCGGGCTAGCGGGGGTGGGGTGGGGAGAAGGGACTACTTTGTTAGGTCCCGGCTCCCAGCGGGCTTCCTTGCTCTGACAGAACCGTTTCTATCCCACTTGAGTGGAGCGATTCCTTCTGTTGGGAGATGCCTTTTCTCCCTTTCCCCCTTTCCTTCCTTGTTCCGGCCCCCCCCCCCCCGACAATACAAATATTCCATTTGTATTTCAGATAATACAAATATTCTCAGGCTACAAAACCCTGGAGGTAAGATCTGAATCAGACTGAACCGTACAGGTTCTCAGATCCAGTAGGGCCAATTACACTGTTTTAAAAAATTAATTTTTTAAAAAGTCGTATGAGTGCGAAAGGGACTGGGGCGTGCACCTTAGCTATGCTGGAGAATTTTTGATTGCCCTTTTTTTGGGATCAAAAACATGTCCCTTTAGCTTAAAAACACAGCTGTGACTATTCTGAACTCCTCTTTAAGGTTCCAAAATCCCTTTTACAAAATCTTATTAGGGCAGTTTATGTAAACGTGCTCCCTTTTAAGCTTAGTACTCCCTTCAGCAAGAATATTGTAGGAGATGGGTGTGTTTCAGGGAAGAGAAAAATTAACTGGAAATGACGAAATAGTAAAAAAATAAATAAATAAATAAATTCTTCTGAGCTTCCCTTTCTTGTTTCTTGGAACAACTGACCAAATATAAAAGATTTTCAGCCCCAGTCTTTGTGGACAGATCCTGAAAAGAAAGTTGAAGCATATTAGTCTGCCCTTGTTTTCATGTTCTATGAGTCTAAACTTTCTAGCTCAAGAGGATTGGAGATGTGGTGATAAAAAGTGCTTGGGATGAAAGTAGTTCTCATGAAACAAAATACAATAACTAAAGAACCATGACTTTTATTTGCACATAGCTGTTTCAAATATATAAAGTGCTTATCCAACCATAACTTATACATCAGCACAGTTGTTCCTTGAGTAGCCCTGGGAGTTAGGGTGAGCAGGTGGTATTACTATTCTAGAGATGTGGAATCACCTTAAAGTGGCAGAATGGGCTTATACTGAGTTTTGATTCTAAACTTTTCCACTCCTACGTGATACTCTCCAAGTAATATTGTAACATTCTCATCAAATCGAGCCTTTGTAGAAAGAAGGCCAGATCTTCACCAGTAATAATAATTTGTATACCTTTGCAACTCAGCTTATGTGAACAATACAAATTCACATAAACCTTGAAATGGAAATTATTATCTGTATTTTTTTTAAGACAAGTTCTTGCTTCGTTATCCAGGCTGGAGTGCAGTGGTGCAATTAGAGCTCACTGCAACCTTGAACTCCTGGGCTCAAGCAATCCTCTTGCTTCAGCATCTTGAGTAGCTGGGACTACAGGCATGCACCACCATCCCTGACTAATTAAAGAAAACATTAATAGAGATGAGTTCTCCACTATGTTGATCAGGGTAGTCTCGAACTCCTGGGCTCAAGTGATCTTCTCAACGTGTTGGGATTACCGGTATGAGCCACTGCACCCAGCCTCATTATCTTTAAAAGCTTGAGAGTGATAAACCAAGAAGCTTATTGAGTCTGAGCTCTTAGAATAAGGATTAGCATTCCGACAAGGACCTGGGGCCCTAGTAGAATACGGTCCTACTGGAATGCAGATTGCCTTGTCCCATAGAACCTGGCTGGAGGAGGTTAATTGTAAAGAGAGCAGAGTGGTTAAGAAATGGCTTTGACTCCTGCTTTCTCATTTACTGGCTGTGGCAGAACCTGTGAGCAAGTTCTTTAAATCCTTGAAGCTTCCGATTCCTCAAATATAAGTGGCGTGGTAATAATGAGTAACTGATAGGGTGATGAAGAAGCTGTGAGCTAGCGCATATAAAAGGACCAGCAAATGGAAGTTGTTGCGTTGCTTCTATTATACTGAAGATCACAGCACACAGATCCTGGAGCTGAATGGCCTGGTTTAGAATCTTAACTCCACCCCTTACCAGTTGTAAGATTGTGGACAAGTTAATTAACTCCTCTCTGTCTTGGTTTCCTCAACTGTAAAATGAAAATAAGAGTAGTACCTACCTCATAAGGTTATTATAAGGATTAAATGTAAATTACACATAACATGATGTTAAATAAGTGCTTGCTAATGATAGTGCTTCTCACTTCTTTTTATAAAGCGTCCCTGACTTGGTCCAACTGATTTTTGTGTTTGAATTTCCATGTCATGACAGTGAAACTTTTCGGAAATACAGTTAAAGTTTTAGAAATAGGGAAAGAACATATTTTCATCGTTAAAAAGTCTTACAATTCAGGGTATCAGTTTACAAGCATTGCGAATTCTGGATACGGAAGTAAGCAGAACTTGCTACACTTCCTCCAGGTCACCAGGCCCTGCCCAGTTGTGGTGAGTGGGTTAAGACTGCCTTATAGTTTGGCCCCATCCTTTCCTCTTGCCTACACTAGCTATATTTAGGCAGGTCTAGGTAAGTTTAATATGTTGCATATGGCCTTGGGTCCAGCTGATCCCAGAACAGATGGCTACATGGGCCAGAATGCTTAAGTCCAACTGTAGAGCAAAGCCCCAGACAATAAAACATCCAGAAAGTGGATACATGTATTCCAGCTGGGCTGAGCTGTGGTCTGGTTCCCAACCGCCACCAGCTCCCAATTAGCCACTACACCTGTTCGACAGGTAAAAACCTGTCAGGGTTTTATCCTTCTCATCCTCATTGGGAGCAAAATGTCAGGTGTGATTATAACTGGAATGCAGATGTGTAGTGAAGGTTCTGGGGCTAGTATTTATTTTTTTCCAAAATGGAAGAGCTTTGCAGTTTTCTGATTATAAAAGTAAATTCCGGCTGGGCTCAGTGGCTCACTCCTGTAATCCCAACACTTTGGGAGGCTGAGGCGGGCAGATCACAAGGTCAGGAATTCAAGACCAGCCTGACCAACATGGTGAAACCCCATTTCTACTAAAAATACAAAAATTAGCTGGGCATGGTGGCGTGCACCTGTAATCCCAGCTACTCAGGAGGCTGAGGCAGGGCAATCGCTTGAACCTGGGAGGCGGAGGTTGCAGTGAGCCTAGATTGTGCTACTGCACTCCAGCCTGGGCAACAGAGCGAGACTCCTTCTCAAAAAAAAAAAAAAAAAGTAAACCCCATTTTAGAAATATTCAAATAATGCAAAAATTTCAACAATATAGAAAAGGCAAAAACCACACATACTACCACCACACAAGGAAAACTACTCTAAACCTGTTACGGTATATCTTTCTAGGTGTTTTTGTGGATATATATACATTTGAATATTGAACTTTATGGATACCTCTTACCAATTCATGTGAGTATCCTCTTTTCTACCAAATATATATGTGTAATTTTAATTGATAAATAGCATTCCACTTCATGAGTGTACTATAATCTATGTTAAGCCAATCCCCTGTTGGTGTTCGATTATTTCCAAGTTTTCAGGAAGTCTGAGTTTACAATTACCCTTACAGGAGTTTGCTGTGACATAGATCTTGATTCAGAGATGGAGAAATCAGGCTCATCTTCTACCATCTCTGAGCAGCAGCTGCAGAGGCAAGAGGGATGGAGTAACACCAAAACAGACTTGGCTGAGCAGAGTCTCATTTCATCTGAGAGATGGCTTCAACTGCATGGGCTTAAGAGCAACAAATTGACCTTGAAACAGATTTTGTCACAGATCGGATTCCCACATTGTGAAGGTACAGTACTCACAAACAACCAGCATGCTGCCATTTAGCCTTTGAGGTGGCTGCATCAGCTCTGAAGGTCCCTCAAAAACCACAGGTCTCTGAGCTTGCTTTGATCTTATATCCGTATTAGTAGAAAATACTTGCACGTGTGCCCCCAATATATGTGTATTAAGTAGACGTACGACTGTCAATCCATGTTTTAAAGAATGCTTAATTTCATCCTTTTTATTTTTTACTTTTTAAATTGACAGATAAAACTGTATGTATTTATCATGTACAACACGATGTTTTGAAGAATATATACATCGTGAATGGCTGTATCTAGCTAATCTAGCTAATTAACAAATGCATTGCCTCATGTAGTCTTTTTTTGTGGCAAGAACACTTACCCACTCTTTCTGTGTTTTTCAAGAATGCAGTCCATCATCATTAACTATGATCACCATACTGTACAGTAGATCTCTTGACTAGATGTCCTAATTGTAATGGGATATCCTTTGACTAACATCTTCCTGATTCCCACTGCCACAACCACCCCAGCCTCTGATAAGCATCATTCTACTTGCTACTTCTATGAGATAAATTTTTTAAAATTCCACATGAGTGAGGTTATGTGGTATTTGTCTTTCTGTGCCTTGGTTATTTTGTTTAACATAATGCCCTCGAGGTTCATTCATGTAGCAAATGACAGGATTTCTTTCCTTTTTATGGCTGAATAGTATTTAATTGTGTGTATACCCTATGTTTTCTTTATCCAGTCATCTATTGATGGATACTTAGGTTGATCTCGTATCTTGGCTGTTGTGAATAGTGCTGCACTAAACAAGAGAGTGCAGATATCTCTTTGACTTATTGATTTTATTTCCTTTGGATATATATCCAGTAGTAGGATTGCTGGATCATATAGTAGTTCTATTTTTAGTGGTTTGAGGAAACTCCATACTGCTTTCCATAATAGCTATACTAATTTACATTCCCATCAACAGGATGTATGGGTATCCTTTTCTCCATATCCTTGCCAACACTTATGTTTTGATATTAGCTGTTCTGACAGGAGTGAAATGATAGCTCATTATGGTTTTGATTTGCATTTCGCTGATAATTAGTAATAGTGAGCATTTTTTCATATACCTGTTGTCCATTTGTATGTTTTCTTTTGAGAAATGTCTATTCAGGACTTTTGCCCGTTTAAAAACCAAGTTTTGTTTTAATATTTAAGTTCCTTTAATATTTTGGATATTAACCCCTTTTCAGATGTGTAGTTTGCAAATATTTTCCCCCATTCTGTAGGTTGTCTCTTTACTCTGTTGATTTTTTTTCCTTTCCTTTAGAGAAACTTTTTAGTTTGATGTAATCTCATTTGTTTGTTTTTGCTTTTGTTGCCTGTGCTTTCGAGGTCATATCCAAAAAATCATTGCTCAGATCAGTGTCATGGATATTTTCCCTTTTTCTTCCAGTAGTTTCATATTTTCAGGTCCTACAATTAAGGCTGTAATTCATTTTGAGTTGATTTTTGTATTTGGTGGTGATAAGGGTCTAATTTTATTATTCTGCCTGTGGCTATACAGTTTTCTCAGTACCTTTTATTGAAGAGATTGTCCTTTCCCCATTGTGTGTTCTTGGCACCCTTGTCAAAAATCAATTGTCTGTACATATGTGGATTTATTTTTTGGCTCTCTATTCTATTCCATTGATCTATGTGTCTGTTTTTATGCCAGTATCATGCTGTTTTGATTAGTATAGTTTTGTAGTATATTTTTAAGCCAGATAGTGTGATGCCTCCAGGTTTGTTCTTTTTGCTCAAGATTGCTTTGGGTATTCTGGCTTGCTTTGTGGTTCTATACAAATTTAAGGATTGTTTTTTCTAGTTCTGTGAAGAATGTCATTGGTATTTTGATAGGGGTTACACTAAATCCATAGAGCACTTTGGGTAGTGTGGACATTTTTAACAGTATTTATCTTTCCAATCCATGAACATGGAATATCTTTAAATTTGTGTCTTTTTCAATTTCTTTAATCTATGTTTATAGTTCTCCTTGTAGATATAGTCCACCTCCTTAGTTAAATTTATTCCTAAGTACTTTATTTATTTGTTTTTGATAGCTATTGTAGATGGAATGGTTTCCTTTTTGTCTTTTTTGGATAGGTTGCTATTAGTATGTATATAACTGCTGATTTTTGTTGTTAATTTTGTAGTCTACAACTTTACTAATTTGTTAATTAATTCTAATTTTTAGTGGAGTCTTTAGGGTTTTCTCTGTATAAGACTGTGTCATTTGCAAATAGGGACAATTTAACGTCTTTCTTTCCAATTTAGATGCTTTTAATTTCTTTCTGTTGCCTGATTGCCTTGGCTATAACTTCTAGTACTGTGGTGAATAAAAGTGGTGAAAGTGGGCATCCTTTTCTTCTTCCAGATGTTAGAGGAAAAACCTTTCAATTTTCCTGCCATTCAGTATGTTAGCTGTGGGTTTGTCATATATGGCCTTTACTGTGTTGAGGCACATTTCTTCTATACATAATTTGTTGAGAGTTTTTATTATGAAGACATGTTGAGTTTTGGAAAATGCTCATTCTGCATCTATTGAAATGATTATATAGTTTCTTTGTCCTTCATTCTGTTAATATGATGTACCACATTTACTGATTTGCATATGTTGAACCATCCTTGCATTTCTGGGATGAATCCCACTTGGTAATGGTGAATGATCTTTTTAATGTGCTATTAAATTTGGTTTGCTAATATTCTGCTGAGCATTTTTGTATCTATGTTCATCAGGGGTATTGGTCTGTAAGTTTTACTCTTTCATTATGACCTTGCATGGTTTTAGCATCAGGGTAATGCTGCCTCAGAGACTGGATTTGGAAATACTCTCTCCTCTTCAATTTTTTGGGAAGAGTTTGAGAAGAATTGATATTAGTTATTCTTTAAATGTTTGGTAGAATTCAGCAGTGAAGCCATTCAGTTGTGAGCTTTTCTTTGCTGGAAGAGTTTTTTTTTTTTTTTTTTTTTTTGACATGGAGTCTCGCTCTGTTGCCCAGGCCAGAGTGCAGTGGCACAATTTTGGCTCACTGCAACCTCTGCCTCTTGGGTTCAAGTGATTCTTTTGCTTCACCCTCCAGAGTAGCTGGGATTACAGGCACGTGCCACCATGCCTGGCTAATTTTTGTATTTTTAGTAGAGATGGGGTTTCACCATGTTGGCCAGGCTGGTCTCAAACTCTTGACCTCAGGTGATCCACCTGCCTTGGCCTCCCAAAGTGCTGGGATTACAGGCGTGAGCCACTGCACCCAGCCAGGAGATTTTTTATTACTGATTCCATCTCCTTACTCATTATTGGTTTGTTAAGATTTTAGGTTTCTTTATAATTCAATCTTGGTAGAATGTATGTGTCCAGGAATTTATTCATTTCTTTTACGTTAACTAATTTGTTCATGTATAATGGTTCACAGTAGTCTCTTATAATCCTTTGTATTTCTGTGGCATCAGTTGTAATTTTTCCTTTTTTACCTCTGATTTTATTTGAGTCTTTGCTCTTTTTTTCTTAGTGTAGCTCTAGGTTTGTCTATTTTGTTTATCTTTTCAAGAGACTAGCTCTTTGTTTTTATTGATATTTTTATGTATTTGTATTCTCTATTTCTGCTCTGCTCTCTATTATTTTCTTCCTTCTACTTATTTAAGTTGTTTGGTTTTGTATTTCTGCTTCCTTGAGGTGCAACATTAGATTGTTTATTTGAGATATATATTTTTCGAGGTAGGTGTTTATTGCTATAAACTTTCCTCTTAGACTGCTTTTGCTGTACCCATAGGTTTTGTTATGTTGTGTTTCCATTTTCATTTGTCTCAAGAAATGTTTTAATTTAATTAAATTAATAAATTTTTTACTTCAATAGATTTTGGAGTTCAAGTGGCTTTTGGTTATATGGATGAACTGTGTAGTGGTGAAGTCTGAGATTTCAGTGCACCTGTAACCCAAGCAGTGCACATTGGACCCAATATTTAGTTTTTTATTCCTCACCCCATCCTCCCCACTTCTGAGTCTCCAAATGCCATTATACCACTGTCTTTGTATACCTTTGTATACCCATAGCTTAGATCTCACTTATAAGTAGAACATATGGTATTTGGTTTTCCATTCCTGAGTTGCTTCACTTAGAATAATGGCCTGCAACTCCATCCAGGTTGCTGCAATACATTATTTCATTCTTTTATATGCCTGAGTAATATTCTATGGTGTGTATATACCACATTTTCTTCTACCACGTTATCCACTCATTGATTGATGGGCACTTAGATTGGCTGTATATCTTTGCAATTGTGAATTATGCTGTAAGAAACATACATATGCAGTTGTCCTTTTAAGATAATGACTTATTTTCCTTTTGGTAGATACTCAGTAATTCAGTAGTAGGATTGCTGGATAAAATGGTATGTCTACATTTAGTTCTTTAAGAAATCTCCGTACTGTTTTCCATAGAGGTTGTACTAATTTGCGTTCCTATATATAAGCATTCTTTTTTTCTTTTTTTAACCACATCCATGCCAACATCTATTGTTTTTTGGCTTTCTATTAATGGCCATTCTGGCTGGGGTAAGGTGGTGTATCATCCTGATTTTAATTTGCATTTCCCCAATGATGAGTGATGTTGAGCATTTTTTCATATGTTTCTTGGCCATTTGTATATCTTCTTTTGGAAATGTCTATTCATGTCATTTGCCCACGAAATATTTTAATTTATCTTTTAATTTATTCGCAGACACATTGGTTGTTCAGGTGCATGTTGTTTAGTTTCAGTGTATTTGTTAATTTTCCGAAGTTCCTCCTGGTGCTGATTTCCAGTTTTATACCGTTGTGGTCTGAAAAGATACTTGGTATGATTTCAGTCTTGTCAAATTTGGTAAGACTTGTTTTGTGACCTAACATATGAGCTATCCTACATAATATCATGTGTGCAGTTGAGAAGAGTGTGTATTCTGCATCTGTTGGGTAGAATGTTCTGTGTATGTGTATTTGGTCTAGAGTTCAGTTTAAATCTAACATTTTCTGGTTGATTTTCTCTCTGGACAATCTGTCCATGTGAAAGGTGAATACTGAAGTCCCTTACTATTATCGTGCTATTATTGTATTGCAGTCTATCTCTTCCTTCAGATCTATTTATATTTTCTTAATTATTAATTAGATTGGATGCATATGTTTGAAATTTTTATACCCTCTTGATGAATTGACCCCTTTATGATTATATAATAACCTTGTCTCCTTTTACAGTGTTTGACTTAAAATTTATTTTATCTGATATAAACATAGCTACCCCTGTTCTCCTTTGGTTTCTATTTGTAAGGAATATCTGCTTCTGTCCTGTCATTTTCAGTCTATGTGTCCTTACAGGTTAAGTGAATCTCCTGTAGGCAGCATATAGGTGGATCTTGTTTTTTATACAGCCACTCTATGTATTTTGATTGAAAATTTAATCCTTGAACGTAAGTTCAAGGTAATTATTGATAAGTAAGAACTTACTGCTGCCATTTTGTTAATTGTTTTCTAGCTGTTTAGTGGATCCTTTTTTCATTTCTTACTCTTTCTTAGTGAGTAAGTGATTTTTCTCCAGTAGTATGTTTTAATTACTTGCTTTTTATTTTTAGTCTATCTATTATATATTTTGTAAGCCACAAGGCTTACAAAAACCATTTTATAGTTATAAGAAGTTATTTTAAGCTGATAACAAGTTAACTTTGATCACAAAAACCTTCTAAACTTTAACTCTATCCCTCAATTTTGAATTTTTGATATGATTTATATCTTTTTCTATTGCACATCCCTTAACATATTATTTTAGTTATTATTATTAATAGTTTTGTCCTTTAACCTTTCTACTAATAAGTAATTTTAAAACCACCATTGCAATATTAGAGCATTCTGAATTTGTGTACTTAGTGAGTTTTATACTTTTAGATGTTTTTGTGTTACTCATTAGTGTCCTTTTCTTTCAGCTTGAGGAATTCCCTTTAGCATTTCTTATAAGACAGGTCTGGTAGTGATAAACTCCCTCGGCTTTTGTTTATCTGTGAAAGTCTTTATCTCTCCTTCATTTGGGAAGGACAGCTTTGGTGAGTACAGAATTCTTGATTGGCAGGGCTTTTTATTTTTCTCCTTGAGCTCTTTGAATATTTGATTCTATTCTCCTCTGGTCTGTGAAATTTCTGCTGAGAAACTGGACATATTGGAACTTCCTTGCATGTTATTAGCTTCTTTTCTCTTCCTGCTTTCAGCTTTCTCTCTTTGTCTTTGATATTTGACAGTTTGATTATAATATCTTTTGGGGTAGTCTTATTTGGATTGAGTTGAAGGATTAGAGACCTTTGACCTTTCTGTAACCAGATATTTATATCTTTCTCCAGGTTTGGAAAGTTTGCTGCTATTATTTCTTTAATCTTTCTACCCCTTTATCATTCTCTACTCCCTCTTGAACATTTGCTCTTTTGATGCTATCCCGTAAGTCCCATAGCTTTCTTCATTCCCTTTCTTTCTTTTTTATTTTTTTCTGCTCTGTATATTTTCAAACTAACCTCTCTTCAAATTCCAGATTTGTTCTTTTGCTTGTTCAATTCAGCTGTTGATACTCTCTATTGCATTTTTCTTTGTGTTCAGTTATTTTTCAGCTCCCTGATTACTGTTTTGTTATTATCATGCCAGTCTCTCTCTTACATTTTTTATTCTGGTAACTTATGATTTTCCTCATTTTGTTGAATTGTTTCTCTGTATTTTCTTGAAGTTCATTGAGCTTCCTTAAAACAACTACTTTGAAAATGTTGTCAGGCCGTTCATACATCTCCATATTTGTAGGGTCAGTCACTAGCATGTTACTATATCCATTTGGTGATGTCATGTTTCCTGGATTGTTCTTGATCCTTGTGGTTGTACATCAATGTCTGCATTAAAGAAGTAAGAGCTTATTCCAGTCTTTGCTGTCTGGCTTTGTCTGGAAATATCCTTCACTAGTAAGCCTGTCCAGAGATTCTGGGCAAGTCATCTGGTGTGGTCCCTAAGCATTTGACCACTACAGACGTTGCAACACTAGGGGGTGTCGTAAGCCCAGGACCACCATGATGACTGGCACAGTGCTGGGTTGGAATCTTATGGCCACCAAGGCTGGTGCAGCACTGGGCTGGATTCTTATAGCTGCTGTGGCTGATACAGTATTGGGGCATACCCAAAGTCCATGGCCACTGAGGCTAGTGCCACCCTGAGGCATGACTGAAGCCCATGGCATCTGAGGCCTGCCTGTCACTGTGGGTTTTTTTTAGCCCATGGCCACTGTCGTCAGCCAGTGGTGATATGGGCTAGAGCTTGCATCCATCTCACAGCAGCTATGGGTTCCTGTTTGGCACCAGGGTAGGTCTGGAGGCTTAGTCCACAAGTACCAGCCTGCAGTCAAGGGCCATGTGCATCTGCCTGCTGCTGGATTTTACTGTGTCAGGCCCTGTATTAGGGTCCAAGATAAAGTCCTATTCTTTCTTCCCTGTCTTTTGCCCAGGTAATGGTATTTTTCTGCATCGTGCTTCTTGGGGTACAGGTAGGGGTGATGCAGGTAAGGTAAAGCTATCTTTTATACCCTCATATTGTGCTGTAACCGGGTACTGTGATCTGTCACCTGGTTTTCCTAGCTCTTGTGAAGGTATTTTTGTGTGTAGACAGTTGCTTAAATTGATGTTTTTGTAGGGGGCAATCACTGGAAAGTCCTATTTTGCCATCTTGCTCTGCCTTCATCTCTGTTCTTTCTTTTTTAAGAGCCAAAATAAAAAATAAATAGAAGTTATTTGTATTTACTGATACCCCAGCCAATGTCTTGTTCATCTCCTGGGATGTGCAAGTCCTTTTTGGAGGCCACTGATTAAAGCAATAGCTGTGTGAAGTTTCAGGGGAAATGTACTGTTTTCCTAGTGTGACCTTTGTGTTATGGTCTGCTTTTTCCTAAATGCATTGGCAAGAATGTTGGTTCTTAGCTCCCAGTAGTGCTGCCCACCACAGAAAGCATGAAAATGTGTGAAGATATATACAACATATTTATATATATACATATTTATATATATATTTATATATGTATTTATATATAAATATATATATATATATATTTTTTGCATGATGTATTGATGGGATGCTATTGAAATATCAGGCCTGGGAACCCAGAGCACTGAGTGTCTTACAATGTATGAGACAGCCCATTCAGCAGGAACTGCCCTGTCCAACGTGTTAGTAACATTGTGCCTGAGGAATCCTCCTTCAATCAGGGAAATTTCCATTACTAGGATTTTACTCAGTAATTCTGAATTAGTCAATTAATTAAACAAATATTTATTGAGCAACCATTAATACCATTTTTTAAACCAGATTATTTACCAATTCCTTGCCAGCTTTGTTCCATTCTGGTACTAAGGAAGACCTAGGGGATGTGGTGGTTGTAGAATGATTTGGAGGCCCATTCAAACGTCAAGGCCTTGTTCTTCAGGGTTCAGCCTGTGCTTTTTACATATACATCCTTTCACATGGGCTGCAGCCCTGTGGCATCTAAATATCTTTTGAGTAGGGTCTCCCAGAGTCAGATCCTGTGGGATTCCCATATAAGGAAAAATACTAGAAGCAGTTTTATCTCTTATTTCAAATAAACCTAATTCAGTCATGAATGTTAGCAAAAATACCAATTTCTTACATTTTGTTAATAATTTTTTCTTCTAAGTTCATGAGAGATATTGCTCTGTAACTCTCTTTTCTTGTAATGTCTTTGTCAGGTTTCAGCATCAAGATTATGCTGGATTCAAAATGATTTGGAAGTGTTCCTCCTCCTCTATGCTCTGATGGTATTTGTACATGATTGGTATTTCTTCTTTAAATGTTTGATACAACTGACAAGTGAAATTTATCTGGGCCTAGTTTTGTTTGTGGGAAAAGATTAATAAAAATTCAACTTCTTTAATAAACAGAGGGCTAATCAGATATTCTGTTTCATAATGCCAATTTGGAAAATTGTGTTTTTTGCAGGGGCCTTTGAAAACAGTATGCTGAGAATAGATAGGGCTCAAGGACAGTATCTCCAACTGAACTTTTAATGAACTCCCGTAGACGCCAAGAAGGCGGGTAGATAAGTAAGAATATAGAAACAAGGTACTGAGTAGAGGGTTACATGTGGGAAAAGAAAGTTTGTTTTGCATTGCATTCTTTCTGCTGACGTGAGGTTTATGGAGTATAAATAAAGTGAGGCGGAGGCTCTGAGTGCGGCCGCCATGTTCTCTGTGTGTCTTTGTCTTTGTGTGTGTTCTTTCATTCTCCACCACCCCCGGTGCGGCCCCCAACAGTTTTTCAAGGAATTTCCTCAACATTTTCTAATATGTACACACCAACAGTATTTTCCTCAACAGTATTTTCTAATATACTGAAATAATATAGTTGGCAAAGCATTGATCATAATATGCCCTTGATAGCCTTTTAATGCATGTAGGATCTGTAGTGATGTCACCTCTTGCATTCTTTTTTAATGCCCATAGGATTCTTTTTTAATACCTGTAGGATCTGTAGTGATGTTACTTCTTTCATTCCTGATATTGATAATTTGTGTTTCCTCTCATTTTTTTCTTGCTAGGTCTTGTTAGCAGTATATAATAACCTTTTCAAGGAAACAAATTTTTAGTTTGTTGGTTTTTAAAATTCTTTGTCTTCTATTTCATTGGTATCTGATTTAATCATCATTATTTCTTTCTTTCTGCTTACTTTGAGCTTGATTTGCATTCCTTTTTCCTGCTTTTAAAGATATAAATTTAAGTAATTATTTTTAAACCTTTCTTCTTTTCCAATATAACCATTTAAAATTATAAGTATTCCTCTAAGCATTGTTTTAGATGAATGCCACAAATCTTAATCAGTAGTGTTTTGCTATTAATATTATTGCTTTGAAGTTTTTCCCCTGTGATTTTTTTTCTTGAATACACTTTTAAAAATGTGTTGTTTAATTTCCAGTTATTTTAGGACTTTTAAAAGTACTTGTTTTTGTTGGATTTCTAATTTAATTACATTGAGGTCAGAGAATATAGTCTGTAGGATTTTGATCTTTTGAAATTTACTAAGATTTGTTTATGGCCAGAATCTATCTTGGCAATCATTGCATGCGCACTTGAAAAGAGTGTGCGTTCCACAGTTGTTAGGTAGTATTTATAAATGTTAATTAGATCAAGGTGGTTAAAAGTCTTGGGAGAAAAATTATATATATTTAGTCCTTTTTTTGTCTACTGGATTTGTTCATTTCTCCCTTAGTTCTGTAAGTTTTGTTTACGTATTTTGAAGTTCCAAATGCATACACATTTAGGATTGTTATGTTATTCTAAGGACTTGACAAATTTTAATAATTCTGATATGTCATATTTATCTCAGATAATTAGTCATTGTTTTGGTGTTTACTTTGATATTAATATAGCCACTGTAGCTTTCTTGTTCTTAAGTTTTACATGGTGTATGTGTTTATAATCTTTAATGATAAATATCTTTAGTTTATATATTAAAGATAGCTTCTCATAGACAGCATACAGTTGGAGTTTTTGTTTTTAAGGCAGTTGCATATGTCTTTTAATTAATTCAACCAATTAATTAAATCAGTTAGTGTCTTTATCCATTTGTGTTGCTATAAAGGCATGCCTAAGGCTGGGTAATTTCTGAAGAAAAGAGGTTTATTTGGTTGATGGTTCTTCAGGCTATACAAGAAGCATGGTACCAGCATCTGCATCTGGTGAGGGCCTCAGGAAGCTTCCACTTGTGAGAGAAGGCAAAGGAGAGCTGGTGTGTGCGGATCACATGTCAAGAGAGGAGGCAGAAGAGAGAGTGGAAGAGGGACCAGGCTCTTTTCAACAACCAGTTCTCATGAGAACTAAGAGTGAGAACTCACTCATTCCCATGAGAATGTCACCAAGCCATTCATGAGGAATCTGTCCCCATGATCCAAACACTTCCCATTAGGCTTCATGTCCAATATTGGGGATCAAATTTCAACACTAGGTTTAGAGGTCAAATGTCCAAACTATAGCAACTAGTGTTTGATTCTATGCATTTAATGTAATGATTGATATATTTAAATGTAGGTCTACCATGTTACTATTTCCTTTCTATTTGTCCAGTCTTTTTCTTTCATCTGTATTTCTCCTTTTGGCCTTCTTTGGTGCTAAATGAATATTTTTCAGTGTTTCATTTAATGCAATCTTTATTTTTCATTTAATTTGCTTTCCTTGTTACATCCTTAACTTGTTACAGTCTACTAAAAGTAGATTTCATATGACTTCATGTAAAATGTAAGAAGTTTTCAACAGTTATACCTCCCCTTACTCCTCACTCCTGTCCTTGGTGTTACTGTTTTAATCTAGTTTATTTCTACATGTATTATAAATCTCACAATTCAGAGTCATAATTTTTGCTTTTAAAAGTCATCTGTTTTTTAAAGAAACTGAGAAGAAAAACTATACACTGCTAAGATCCACATGTTTACTGCTTACAATATTCTTCCTCCTTGTAGAATTTGAGGTTTCAACTGATGTTATTTCCTGAATAATTTCTTTTAAGCATTTCTTATAGTGGAGGTCTACTGGTGACAGCTTTTTTCAGTTTTCGTTTATCTGAAATTATCTTTATTTCACCTTCACATTTATTTATTGCTCATTCATTCATTCATTCGTTTATCCATTTGTACATCCATACTTTATATTCTGAAGTAATTGTAAAGTGTAAAGATCTCATGTACCTTTCACCCAGTTTTCCCAATGGTCATATCTTGTAAAATAATAGTATAATATCAAAATGAGGAATTTGACACTTATACAATGTGTCTGCAAGTCTATATAATTTTATCACTTATGTAGATTTCTGTAACCACCACTATAATCGAGAGAGAACTGTTTATCACCACAAAGATCTTCCTATGTTACTCCCTCCTATGTTTTTTTCTAAATGTTTCATAATTTTACATTTAGGCTGTGATCTATTTTGAATTAGTTTCTGTATAAGGTTCATTTTTTTTTGTAATCTCAGCACTTTGGGAGGCTGAGGTAGGAGGATTGCTTAAGCCCAGGGGATCGAGGCTGCAGTGAGCTATGATCACAGCACTTCACTCCAGCCTAGGTGATAGAGTGAGACTCTATCTCTTAAAAAACACACACACACACACAAAAGCAAACGGTTCTTTTTTTTTTTTTTTTTTTTTTTTTTACTATGGATGTTCAGTTGCTCTAGCGTATTTTACTTAAGTGACTATCCTTCCTACTTTGAATTGCTTTTGGATTTTTGTTAAAAGTTGGTTGTGCCTATACTTCCAGGTTCTCTATTTTGTTCTATTCATCTGTGTTTCTCTGTCAATATCACACAGTCTTGATTACTATAACTACAGAATTTCTTGAAATTGGGCAGGGTGATAAATAAATCCTACTTTATTTATTTTTTTTCAAAATTGTTTTAGCTACTCTAGTTCATTTGCCTTTCCAAATAAATTTTAGAATAACTGTGTTCATGTCTACAAAAATATTGCTATGATATTGACAGGAGTTGCATTAAACCTATATATTAATTAAAGGAGAATTGACATCTTTACTATGCTGACAAAAATGCTGAGTCTCTCAGTTCACAAATATGAAATATCTTTCCATTTATTTACATATTATTTAATTTCTTTCCTCAGCTGTCTTAAAATTTTCAGTATATGAGTCCTGCACATGTTTTGTTAGATTTATACCTAAGTATTTTATTTTTTTAGGAGTTGTAAATGGAATTGTATTTTAAATTTTGGTTTCCACATGTTCATTCCTAGTATATAGAAATATGACTGACTTTTGCATGTTAACCTTCTATCTTGTGATCTTGCCAAACTCACTTATTCCTTCTAACAGTTTTTTTGTGTGTGTGTGTCTTTTTTTTTTTTTTTGTAGATTCCAGAAGATTTCTAGGTAGACTATCATGTCATCTGCAAAGACGAAAAGTCTTATTTCTTTCTGATCTATTTGTCTTGTGTTTTCTTTTCTTGCTCTGTTACGCTGGCTAGAACTTCTAGCACTATGTTGAATAGCAATGGTAAGAGTGGATGTTCTTGCGCTGAAAACTTTCAGTCATTCACCACTAAGCATGATGTTAACTGTAGGTTTTCTATAGACTTTTAAAAATTACATTGTGGAAGATCCCTGATATTCCTAGTAATCTGAGAATTTTTGTTATTAATGGGGGGGTGAATTTTGTCAATTTTTTTCTCCATCAATTGATAGCATCCTATGATATTTCTTTGTTAGCCTGTTACTTTAATGGATTATATTAAGTTTTTTGATCCAGCCTCGCATCCCCAGAATAAACTAGAGCATGTTTTAGAAGTCTTTTTATATTATACATTGCAGAATTCAATTTGCAAATATTGTGTTACAAATTTTTGCATCTGTATTCTTGAAGAATGTTGGTCTGTAGTTTTTTCTTTTTCAAATAATGGTTTTGGTCTGGCTTTGGTATGACAGTAAGACTAGCTTCATAAAATGAGTTGGGACGTATTCCTTCCTCTTCTATTCTGTAGAAGATGTTTTGTAGAATTACTATTTTTTGCTTTTTGTTGAAATAACAGGATACGGTGTAGAATTAATATTAATTATTCTTAAATGTTTGGTAAAATTCTCCAGTGAACTCACTCAGGCCTGGAGATTCCTTTTTGAAGAAGTTTTAAGTCAAGAATTTAATTTTCTTGAATAGATATTGGACTAGTCAAATTATTTTATATTGTGTGAGTTGCGGTAGTTTGTTTTCTAAGGATTTAATTCATTTCATCCAAGTTGTCTAATTTGTGAGGAGTTGTTTGTAGTATTCCCTTATTATTCTTTTGATGTCTACTGCGTCTTTTGTGGTATTTCCTGTTTTATTCTTGATATTTGTAATTTATACCTTCTCTCTTTTTATCTTTGTCAATCTTGCTAGAAGGTTGTCAATTTATTGATCTTTAAAAATTACCAGCTTTTTTGTTTGATTTTCTCTATTGTTTTTCTGTTTTCAATTTCATTGATTTCTACTTTGATCTTTATTATTTATTTCCTTTTGCTTGTTTGAGTTTATTTTGCTTTTCTTTTTTCTAGTTTCTTCAGTTGAAAGCTTCAATTATTGGTTTGAGATTTTATGTTTTCTTACGTAAGCATTTAGTGCTGCAAATTTCCCTCCAGTCAGTGCTTTAGCAATGTCTCACAAATTTTTATATGTTGTATTATTATTTCCACTTAAAGTCTTTTATTTTTATCAAGACTTCCTGTTTGACTTATGGAATTTTTAGATGCATATTGTTTAGTTTCTAAATATTTGTAGATTTTCCTGTTATCTTTTTATTTATTTTTGATTTCTAGTTTGTTTCCATCTTGGACAGAGCACATACTTGTTTGGTTTCAGTTCTTGTGAATTTTTTAGGATGTTTTATAGCCAAATATGTGCTTTGTTTTGTACATGTTTCATGAATACTTGAAAAGAATGTGTATTCTGCTGTTGTTTTATAGAGCTTTCTATAAATGTCAGTTAGATCCTGTTCATTGATGGTATTGAGTATCCTTCCTGATTTTCTTCTTGTTGTTCTATCAATTGTTGAGAAAGCAATATTGAAGTTTCCAACTATAATTGTGGATTTGTCTATTTCTTCTTTCAGTTATTCTGTTTTTTGCTACAAATATTTTGCAGTTCTATTGGGTGATACATACACATTTAGGATTGCTATGTCTTTCTGGTGGTGGATTGACACCTTTATCATTATATAATGTCCTGCTTTGTCCCCAGTAATATTCTTTGCTATGAAGTTTATTTTTCTTTTTTTTCCTTTTTTTTTTTGAGACGGAGTCTCGCTCTGTTGCCCAGTCTGGAGTGCAGTGGCTGGATCTCAGCTCACTGTAAGCTCTGCCTCCTGGGTTTACGCCATTCTTCTGCCTCAGCCTCCCGAGTAACTGGGACTACAGGCGCCCGCCACCGCGCCCGGCTAGTTTTTTTGTACTTTTTAGTAGAGACGGGGTTTCACCATGTTAGCCAGGATGGTCTCGATCTCCTGACCTCGTGATCTGCCCGTCTCGGCCTCCCAAAGTGCTGGGATTACAGGCTTGAGCCACCGCGCCCGGCCTGAAGTTTATTTTTCTAATATAGCCAATCCTATTTTCTTTTTATTAATATTTGTATGGCCTATCTTTTTCCATCCTTTTACTTTTAACTTATGTATATAATTATATTTGAAGCAAATTTCTTGTAGACAATATATTGTTGAGTCCTTTTTTAAAAAATCCTCTTTGCCAATCTCTATCTTTTACTTGGTCTGTTAGACCATTTACAATTAATGTGATTATTGATATGTTAGAGCTTGTTGACCATTTTAGTTGTTTTCTTTTTCTCTGTTTTTGGCTTGTCTGTTTTTTTCCCTGCCTGCTTTTGGGTTACTTAAACACTTTTTAGTATTCTATTCTTATTTATCTATAATGTTTTCTATTGTATATCTTCATATGGCTTTTTTAGTGATTATGCTAAGTGTTACATTATGAATACATAAATTATCAAAATTTACTGATGTCAACATTTTACCAGTTTGAGTGATGAGCAAAAACCTTTTTTTCCCTTTACAGCCCTTTGCCCTTCCCATTTATAATAAAATGTATTATTTTATCTTCTTACATTGAGAATTACATTAGACTGTGCTAGAATTTTGATTCAACAATCAAACATCATTTGTAACACTCAAAAGGAGAAGGAATGTCCATTTTATTTGCCCATAGTTTTGCTTACTGTGTTCTTCTTTCCTGATCGTCCAAGGTTCCTTCTTTTGTTATTTTCTTTCTGCTTAGAGAAGTTCTTTTATTCTTTAAGAGTAGCTCTGCTAGCCACAAATTCCTTTAGTTTCTTTTTCTGAGAATGTCTTTATTTCTACTTTATTCCTGAAGAAGAATTTCACCAGATATAAGATTTAGGGTTGATAGTTCTTTTTTCTTTTAGCACTTAAAAAATATTGTGCCAGTTCTTTCTGGTCTCTATGGTTTCTGATGAGAAAACCACTATCATTAGAATTGATTTTTCCCTATTGATAATGTGCTTTACGTATTTTTTTGTTTGTCTTTTGTTTTCAGATGTTTGAGTGTGATGTGCCTTGGTGTTAATTTATTTTCATTTATTCTCTTTGAATTTCAGTCAGATTCTTGAATCTGTTGCTTTATGTTTTTTGTTTTTGCCAAATTTGGAGAATTTTCAATGCTTATGTCTTTGTATCTTTTTTTTCCCCCCATCCTCTTTCTCTTCTCCTTCTGGCACTCTGATAATATTAACATTAGATCTTTTAAAAAAATAATCCTACATATCTGTAAGGCTCTGTTCAGATTTTTCAGGCTATTTTCTCCCTCTTGTCTAGATTGGTTAATTTTTATTGTTCTCCAAGCTTACTCATTCTTCCTTTTTCATTTTGCTGTTGAGTTCATCCATTGAGTTTTTTATTTTGATTACTCTATTTTTTTCTCTAATATTTCCATTTTATTCTTCCTGATATCTTCTATTTCTTTACTGAGACTTCCTGTTTTTTTTCATTTTAAGAATGTTTGTTAATGTTGCCGTTAAGTATTTTTATGGTTGTTGCTTTAAAATCCTTGTTAGGTCATTCTATGACGTCTCTCATCTTGGTGTTGATATTGTCAGTTGTCTTTTTTGTAATCTTCCTGGTTTTTTGAATGATGAATGATTTTTTATTGAAACTGGGACATTTCTAAAATTTTATTTGTATTTTTGGATTTAGGTGTACAGGTGCAGTTGTGTTATGGGCTTTTAGTGTATCCATCATCCGAATAGTGCACATTGTACCCAATAAGCAGTATTTCATCCTTCACTCTTGATACAGCCTAGCTGTGTCTCTACCCAGATCTCATCTTGAATTGTAACTCCCACAATTCCCATGTTTGTGGGAGGCACCCAGTGGGAGGTAATTGAATCATGGAGGCAGGTCTTTCTCGTGCTGTTTTTGCAATAGTGAATAAGTCTCACAAGATCTGATGGTTTTAAGAAGAGGAGTTCCTTTGCACAAACTCTCTTTGCATGCTGCCATCCATGTAAGACGTGACTTGCTCTTCTTTGCCTTCCACCATGATTGTGAGGGCTCCCCAGCCACGTGGAACTGTAGGTCCATTAAACCTCTTTCTTTTGTAAATTGCTTGGATTTGGGTGTGTCTTTATCAACAGTGTGAAAACAGGCTAATACAACCCCTGCTTCCCCCACCTTTTGGATTCTCCAGTGTCTATTTTTCTCTGCATGTCTACGTGTTTACATGCCACTTAAAAGTGAGAGGATGTGGTTTTTCACTTTGTTTCTGAGTTATTTCATTAAAAATAATGGCCTCCAGTTCCATATATGTTGCTGTAAAAGACATGATTTCATCTTTTGAAATGGATGAGTAGTATTCCACAGTCTATACACACCATGTGGTCTATATATATATATAGACCACATTTTAAAAATAGTGCTACAATAAACACATAAGGGAGGTGTCTTTTTGATAAAATAATTTCTTTTCCATTGGGTAGATAACCAATAGTGGGATCAAAGGGTAGTTCTATTTTAGTTCTTAAAGAAATCTCCATCCTGTTTTCCATAGAGGTTGTACTAATTCACATTCCCACCAACAGTGTATAAGCATTCCCTTTTCTCCACAATCTCACCAACATCTGTAAATTTTTGACTTTTTAATAGTAGCCATTGTGACTGGTGTGAAATGATATCTCATCGTGGTTTTGATTTGCATTTCTCTGATGATTAGTAACGTTGGGCATTTTTTCTTGTTTCTTGTTTCTTATCCACTTACGTGTCTTCTTTTGAGAAGTGTCTATTCATGTCTCTTGCCCATTTTTAAATGGGGTTATTTGTTTTTTTGCTTGCTAAATAGTTTAACTTCCTTATAGATTCTGGATATTTTATCTTTGTTGGATGCATAGTTTGCACATATTTTCAATAAATATTTGCAAATATTTTCTCTTACTCTATAAATTGTTTACTCTGTTGGTAGTTTCTTTTGCTGAGCAGAAGCTCTTTAATTTAATTAGGTTCTACTTATCAATTTTTGTTTTTGTTGCAATTGCTGTTGAGGACTTAGTTATAAATTATTTGCCAAGGCCTATGTCCAGAATAATATTTCTTAGATTTTCTTCTAGGATTAAATTAGGATCTTAGGTTTAAATTTTTAATCTATCTATCTTCAGTTAATTTTTGTATATAGTGAAAGGTAGGAGTCCAGTTTCATTCTTCTGCGTATAGCTAGCGAGCTATTTCAGAGCTATTTATTGAGTAGGGAGTCCTTTCCTCATTGCTTATTTTTGTCAACTTTGTTGAAGATCTTATGACTGTAGTTGTGTGGCTTTATTTTTGGTTCTGTATTCTGTTCCATTGGTCTGTATGTCTGTTTGGGGTGTGTGTGTGTGTGTGTGTGTGTGTGTGTGTGTGTGTGTTTTACAAGTACCTTGCTGTGTTGGTTACTGTGTCCTTGTAGAATAGTTTGAAGTCATTACCTTCATTCTTGAAGAACACTTTTGCTGGTTTTATAATTATTGGTTGAAGTTGTTTTTTTTTTTTCTGATCTTTAAACATGTCAAGCCATCGTTTTCTGATTTCCACCTTTTCATCTGAGAAATCAGACATAATCCATAACATTTTCCCTCTGTATGATGTATATAATGTATCTTTTTTTCTGACTGCTTTTAAGATTTTTCCTTTTTTTTCTTGGTTTTCAGCTATTGTATTATTATTTGTAGTAGGATATGCCTTCTTTTGGTCTTCTTTGTACATATATGGCATTGGATTTATCGAGCTTCTTGGATCTGTAGGTTTGTTTTTAATCAAATCTTGGAAATTTGCAACTATTATTTCTTCTAATCTATTTTTACATCCTATCTGTTCTCTCTTTTTCTTCTGAGACTCAAGTTATAGTTTGCTAAGCATCTTGATATTGTCCCACAGGTCACTGAAACTCTTGTTCATTTTGTCAGTATTTTTTTTTCTCTATGTTTATCAGATTGAGTAATTTCTCTTGACAGATATTCTAGGTTACTAACACTTTATTCTGGTACCTCCAATCTGCTGTGAAGCCCATACAGATACTGTACTTTTTGTTCTAAAATTTCCCTTCTTTTCAATTTCTGTGCTAAGATCCCCATTTGTTCACTTATTAGGATCACAGTTTTCTTTCCCTTCAACATAATATATATATATATATGTATAAAACACAATGTTTACAGTATACTTAAAATATATTGAGGCCTTTTTCTTGTAATTTCAACATCTGGTCCATTTCAGGGTAGGTTTTATTGATTGCTTTTTCTTTTGACTATTGGTCACATTTTTCTCTTTGTTTATATATCTGATTATTTTTTGTTTTATGCTGGACAATGTGGATGGTTGTAGGGACTTTGGGTTGTGTAGTTTTCCTTTGGTATATGCAAAAGATTGGTTCCAGGACCCCCTGTGTGTACCAGATCCATGCATACTCAGTTCCTGCAGTTGGCTCTTCGCAACCCACGTATATGAAAAGTTGGCCCTCTGTATGAGTGGGTTTCACATTCTACTGATACTGTATTTTTATCCACATTTGGTTGAAAAAAAATCTGCATATAAGTAGACCCATGCAGTTCAAAACTGTGTTATTCAAGGATCAACTGTATAATCCTTCTTCTAGGAGAACTGATTTTTATTCTTACAAAAATTGGTATGTATATATTATTTATAACAGCTTTATTGAGCTGTAATTTACCTACCTACAATTCAGTGGTTTTAGTGTATTCACGGATATGCGCAACTATTTAGAATGTTTTTATCACCTCAAAAAGAAACTCTGTACTTCTTAGCTCTACACTTTCCTACCCCTAAATTGTCTCTATAGATTTCCTTGTTCTGAGCATTTCATTTAAATAGAATTTATAATATGTGGTCTTTTGTGACTGGTTTCTTTTACCTAGCTTAATGTTTTTAAGGTTCATCCATGTTGTAACTAGCACCAATGCTTCATTCCTTTTTGCAGCCGTATGTATTCCATTGTATGGATGTACCATGATTTTCTTATCCATTTATCAGTTGATAGATGGAGAGCTGATTTTCATTCTAGTAGGCAGTTAAGTTGGCTGGACTCAAACTCCAAACTGTCTCTCTTTCCTGCTAAATATATACAAATCTCACCTTAAAAATGTCCTCCTTTTTAGGATGATTGTGATTCCAGTTTCTGCATGTTCTAGATTGCTCTCTAATGCCTACAAATAGCTCCTTTTATATTTTGTCCAGAATTTATAATATTTTTCTGTGTGAAGGTTAGCCAATACAAGCTACTCCACTGTTATTGGATGCAGAACTCACAATGCCTTGCATTTCAATTCCCAATACAGCTTATGAAGCCTTCCATAGACTTATTTCCTTCAAGCCTCAAAAAACAGCTTCCTCTCCCAACTCCAGACAAATGTCTTAGGTAAACAGAGAATGCTAGTGATATTTACTCACTTCATCAATGTCAGCTAAGAAGGTGAATCTTGGAAACACAAATTTTAGAGCTGGAGAGGTCTATTGAGTGAGATTATTGCTGATGGAATTCAAGTGTCTATTCTTTACTCTTTACTCCTTACTATTGTGAAGGTTGCACTTCAAGACTTGAAATCAGCCCTTGTGATTGGGGAGCAAGCCTGGCCAGGGTGTCTATAAAATTCAGTCTTGCTCTTTTTAGATTTCCAGAGGAGGCTGTTATCCTGCCTCCCTAGTAAGGCAGAGGGAAGGAAGTACCGGCACCACAAGTACCACCATTCTGTCTCCCACCTTTGGGACTTAAAAACAATAATTAAAATTACAATAAAATAATCATCAGATTAAAAACATCTCTGTGAAGACTTACCTCATTTTCTGTCCTGCCAAATCCTAGTCAGTCTTTGAAGCCTCTCCGTAGCCTTCTGAGAGTTCTATGAAGGAGTAGGACTGTGTTGTAGGTAACAATTGTATTCCCATCCTGTAAACATGCCTAGTACATGGTAGGCACCCAATAAGGGTTTATGCAACAGATATTTGAACAGCTGAGCATATGATCTGATGAGAAGAAAATCTTGTAGTTCTGACATTCTGTATGGCAATTCTGAATCTATTACCGGCTGGCTTTATTTCAGTGATTTAATTCTGACCCTCCAGTTGAGAGTACAGTAGGAAATATCTAAGTGAAATTTTAAAAACCCTGAAAACTAAGTCCAAGTCATGAATAACTTTCAGGAATTAAAATAATTTCTACGTTGCTTTTTTTTTTTTTTTTTTAACCTCTGCTGTAATTATTCTGGACCAAAGTACAGGGACACTAGGACACAAATCCTATTCTTCCTGTTTATTCATGCATTAAAAGATTAAAATGCTGTTCTCACTCATAGGTGGGAATTGAACAATGAGAACACTTGGACACAGGATGGGGAACATCACACACCAGGGCCTGTCGGGGGGTGGGGGGCTCGGGGAGGGATAGCATTAGGAGATATACATAATGTAAATGACGAGTCAATGGATGCAGCACACCAACATGGCACATGTATACATATGTAACAAACCTGCACGTTGTGCACATGTACCCTAGAACTTAAAGTATAATAATAATAAAAAGATTACAATGCCATAGACAGTTATGTTTATCACAGCACCTAGAAATACTTCATGATTTAGAACAGAATAGAAAGCATCACAGATTATTGATAGCACAAGATATAATTTGAATGGTGTCAGAGAAAAACATTTCAAAATAAAAATAAGAAGGTTCACTCATGTACTACTGTTTTGATTGTTTTTCTTTATAAAAATGCAGATTATGTGGCGTCTCTGGGGAGACTTGTGGCTTCTCGGTATGCTGATGGTCTGTTTCCACAGTTCTACAGAGCAGAAGATGGCAGAGTATACAATGTAAGTCAGAGTTCCCTCAATGCACAGTCCTGTGACACGGTGCTGACATCACATCGAGGAGTGCGGCGTGGAGAGAGACTTGTGCTACTTGGCAGTGATGCAGCTGAGCCAAGCCCTTATTAGGCCGGGGGTTTTCTTTTGGCATTGGTAGGGTGATAAAAGTCATGGCCGAGGAAGGAAGTTTTTGATCCATTAGAAATTAGTGCAGAAAGCTCTTGATGAGAGATGAAAACCTTTGCACATTACCACCACTTTGTTTTGCTTTGAAAATAAAGGGAAAAAACAATATGACAGAGATGATCTGAAAGCCAAGAGCCAACTGCCATTATCTGAGAGAAGCATTAGGAATAGGGGCAGCATTTGCAGATAGGAGAATGAGCACCACCTCTGACCAGAGTCCTTTACTCCCAGCAGTTCAGCACCTGAGTCTCATGTCTCCTACATGTCAGGCCCTGTGCAGACCCTGGCCAACCACATGGAGCTCAAAGTCTGTTGGAGACACATGTCCCATCACGTCCATTTATGGGTATTTGTTCATGTCCATGTACATCCATGTACCACCTGGACTACTGTTTCCTAATATTTAGAAAACTTAAATTACTTTTTTTTGGTACATTTTTTTTTTTTGAGAAAATTTTTGTAGACCCTATCCTCGAATATGTCTTCCAGTTGTTTACCCTCCTTCTCTTTCAGGAATGCCTGAAAAAGTTTGGTCTCTTTACATAATCTCATATGTCTCAGAGGTTTCCTTCATTTTTTAAAATTCTTTTTTTCTTTTGAAACACGTTCTTGTTCTATCACCGAGGCTGGAGTGCAGTGGTGTGATCATGGCTCACTGCAGCCTTGACCTCCGAGGTCCAAGCAATCCTCCCACCTCAAGCCCCCAAGTAGTTGGGGCCACAGGCGTGTGCCACCGCACCCAGCTGATTTTTGTATTTTTTGCAGACAGGGTCTCGCCATGTTGCCCAGGTTGGTCTTGAACTCCTAAGCTCAAGCAATCCACCTGCCTGGGCCTCCCACCTGCCTTGGCCTCGACCTCATGCCTCAGATTACAGGTGTAAGGCACCATGCCTGGCCCCTTTTCTTTACTTTTGTCTGCCTACATTGATTCAAAGGAGTGGTTCTTCAACTTTGAAGTTCTTTCCCCAGCTCGGTCTATTTTGTTGTTAATGATTTTAATGGTATTATGATATTTCTGTAGTGAATTGTTCAATTCCAAAAGTTCGGTTTGGTTCTTTCTTAATATGGCGATGTCATCCAATTCTTGGATCATTTTACTGTTCTCCTTGGATTGGGTTTCCACCTTCTCCTGTATCTTTATGAGCTTTCTTGACATCCAGATCCTGAATTCAGTGTCATTTCAGCCATTTCAATCCGGTTAAGAACCACTGCTGAAGAGCTAGTACAATTGCTTGGAGATAAGAGGACGCTCGACTGAGAGTTTCCCGAATTCTTGCACTGGTTCTTTCTCACCTGTGAAGGCTGATGTGTCTTCATCCTTTTAAGTTGCCATCCTTTGGATGGGCCTTTTTGTTTTTATGTTCTTTATTTCCCTTGAGGGTTTGACTGTGGTGTGAGTTGGGTATAGTTGATTGGCTTTGTTTCTGGATGCTTTCAGAGGGCCAAGGCTCAGCTCAGCATTCCTGGGCTGCATGCTGTCACCCTGGGGCCTAGGACTGGGCTGTGGCTTTGTCCTCTGGCCCCTTGAGGTCGAGCACTGGCTGTGCTGGGGCAGCCAATGTGCTACCAGGCAGCTGGCAGAAGCCTTCCATCAGGGGCCACTGGCAATGCTCTGGTGGGGCAGCAGGGGGCCGCGGGTGAAAATACCCTGAAGGGGTGTTGGGGCTGCCCAGGAAACAGCAGAGAGCCTGGAGGGAAACTGTAAGAGGGACAGGCAGGTCATTCAGCCCTTGGAGAAACCTCCATGATGGGAATGGTAGGTTGCCTTCAGCTTGAAGATGTACCCACTACTTACTTTCTCCAAAGCTTAAATTACTTTTTTTTTTTTTTTTTTGAGATGGAGTGTCGCCCTGTCGCCCAGGCTGAAGGGCAGTGGTGCCATCTCGGCTCACTCTGTCTTCCAGGTTCAAGCGATTCTCCAGCCTCGGCCTCCCAAGTAGCTACAGGTGTGCACCACCGTATCCAGCTAATTTTTGTATTTTTAGTAGAGATGGGGTTTCACCATTTTGGCCAGGCTGGTCTCGAACTGCTGACCTCAGGTGATTTGCCCACCTTGGCCTCCCACAGTCCTGGGATTATAGGCATGAGCCACCTTGCCTGGTCCAGCTTAAATTACTTTTTAAACTAAGCCTGGTCCTAAGCAATACTGTCTGTGGAATCTTGAGTTTGATGTGCTAAGTATATTTTTTATCTGAACCACATTAAAATCAATGCCAAACTCTTAAAAACATCTCTCCCTTTACCTTCAAAATCCACCCCCACATTCCCTGTGCTGTGCCCACCCTGGCTTCTGTGTTGTAGCAGCAGCTGTGGATGCTGGTGAAGGAGTTGGTAATTCTGTCTTAAGGGGCCAGGAGAAGCCTCCAAGAAGTGATGCTGGAGCTTGAGGAATGAGCTTGAGAGACACATGGGACAGGGAAGGAAGGAGCCTGAGCCAAGGCACAAAAATGTGGAAGGAGGTGATGTGGTCTGAAAGCACATTTTCCCAGGATAAAGTACTGTATCTTCTTTTAAAATGTGCTCCGACTAAGAATCCCTAAGCCTCGCTGGGAAGGTGACCGCTTCCACCTTTAAACATGGGGCTTGCAACTTAGCTCACACCCGGCCAATCAGATGGTCAGGAGCGCTCACTAAAATGCTAATTAGGCAAAAACAGGAGGTAAAGACGTAGCCAATCATCCGTTGCCTGAGAGCACAGCGGGAGGGACGATGATCGGGATATAAACCCAGGCATTCCAGCCGGCAGCGGCTCCCCTCTTTGGGTCCCCTCCCTTCACATGGGAGGTCTGTTTTCACTCTATTAAATCTTGCAACTGCAAAAATAAAATAAAATAAAATAAAATAAAATAAAATAAAATAAAATAANTGCAACTGCAAAAATAAAATAAAATAAAATAAAATAAAATAAAATAAAATAAAATAAAATAAAATAAAATAAAAGTGCTGTGTCACAGAATAGGGCACATTTTTTTCTTGTTCCTTTTCTATGTCTTCTATTGCCTCTCTACCTCCTGAAAGGCCTTGCACAGTGTGTCTGATCTATGTGAAGGATGGTTTATTTGCGCATACAAGAAACTTCCTGCAAGTCCGTGTCACCATTTGGGGGCAGCCCAAGGGCTGTTGGTAGCAGCAGTGAGTGATCAGGTGGTCCAGGTGCAGGGCAGCTTCTCCCGAGAGAGGAGGGCGTGAGGACAAAGGTCATGAGCAGAAGGATGTGTAGCTGGGATGGCATCCCTTAGAGGAAGCCAGGAAGGTGTGCTGGCATGTTCAGTAGCATTTTCGAGATGTTATATTTAGGAAAACATTTTAGTGAGACATTACTTTCCATCTGCCTTTGTTGGTCTTTTCTTCTACCTAATTTCTTTCTTCCTTTCTTTTTTTTTTTTTTTTTTTTTTTTTTGAGACGGAGTCTTGCTGTCTCCCAGGCTGGAGTGCAGTGGTGCAATCTTGGCTCACTGCAAGCCCCGCCTCCCGGGTTCACGCCATTCTCCTGCCTCAGTCTTCTACCTAATTTCTTAAGAGGGTCCTGGGGTTTTTCTGATAAAGGTAATCAGGATTTAAAAGCTAATACTCTAATCTGTAACTGTAAAGATAAAACATAATCTGGAAAGATTCCTTTTAAGGACTGCTGTATTTTGAATAGATCACATCATCTTTTCTTCTGTGGAGAATCCAAGGGTTTTTCAGTTGAAAGACTGGAACATTTTCTCCTGGATTCTGTAATGTTTGGAGGATCATTGACAACATTGTTATCAGTGCACAGTTCTCAGTGGCAGCACTGTGGTTCAAGTGACTTATTTTCATGTTGTTTTATTGTTTTTGTCTTTTATTTTCATTAAGCTGACAGCTAAGTCAGAACTGATTTATCAGTTTGTGGAACATTTAACACAAGCTGTGGAGAGCTACAAACAGCGAATGGACTGGCTCACCAGCAAAAGCCGGCAGATTTTTGGTGTCATCCTGGAACAGTGCATCACCATAGTGCTGGATTTTGGCTGCATTCGGGAGCGGGAGCTTGATCTGTGCCGAGAGGCTCTAACAATGGTTCTCCAGGAGCAGGTGGCTCACATAACCAAGTTCAATATCATACGGTGAGTTCCCATAGGAAGGGAGTATTTTAGTGAAACTTCATAGGAATTTGTACGTATTTGGAATTAAGTAGCACAGCTGACACAGTTCTCTGGTGAGGGAAGATGCATTATCTTACACTTTCCTGGAAGATGTAATTTCAGCAGCAATCCCACAGTGAATAAATCTTAGGAACTTTTATCTTCTTTGCACAGGGTGTCTTAGCTTTCACCTTAAAAGAGATTTAGAAACAGGCATTTCTTCCGTGCATGGGAAGGTTAAAATATAAGAATATGAGTTATGGCAAATGTATATTTAAGGTCATAAATCTCTTCATTCATTTTAGCTTTTAACTTGGGTCATGAATTCCAAGGTCACTAATTTCACTGATTTTCCAGACTGAAGTTGCAACTCAAGTTGACCTCCCCTATAAGTTGACCCCTTTCACCAGAACAACAGGTGGCTGGCTTTACAGAATTTCCCATATTTCAGAGTTTTCATAACCAATTATTTATGGATTCTTGGATTCAAGAGAATTTGGACCTCAGCAGTAACTTCTCATCTGGAAAAGTGATTGCACCTCCCTGACAAAAAACATCTGGATAAGGGTTGGGAAAGGATGTACCTGATTCAGTTTTTCTGGTTTTAATCAAATACTTTCAGCTAAATAGAGGACATCTCTGGGGACAATGCCTAATTATGTTTTGTCTAGATTCCTGTTTCTGTCACAGGTATATTACTGAAGGAATCAAGTACTTAAGTCTGCAAAGCTTTTGCTTTCTTGGAAACCTCTGTACAACGTAGATGCCACTCAGCCAGATCCTCTGCCCAGGAAGCACACAGCAGACACGAGTGTGAGCCAGCCCTGCTTCTGCTGGCGGGCCATGGGGGCAATCAGGCCAGTTTATTTGCAATTATCAATTGCAAATAAATTGAGATGATTCAAATGGCTCTTCTTTTTTTTGGAGTTGGGGGTTCTACCAGTCATGTACAAGCCCAAACGAAATGGTTTTACCAAATTTTCTCAGGATTTAAAAGCTAATACTCTGCTGAACTCAAAACAATACCAGTATTAATACAAAAGAAGGCAACCGATGGGAATCTTTCAGGACAATGAAAACAATGTCATGAAGGAATTAGAAATAAAATTTTAGAGTAATAGAATTGCTGGTGATTTGCAAATCTTAATACTGTGAATTATTATAAATTTGCTATTAAGAGAAGCCAGTTACATATACACTTGCCTGTTTATAAAAAATAACTTCTCTTAATGTTTTAAAAGACTTATTGTTAATTGTTACCGTTCTGTTTCTCATGTAAACATTGTTTTTCCTAGTCAGCACGGCTTATAGAAGACAGTGGTGGTTTGGGAACCTGTCTTAAACAGCCTGCTGGTTTTGTTGGTAACATGAGAGGGCTGGGAGCTATGATTTCTTTCTTTTTCGGCTCTAGAGATGGATGTTGGAGGCTTGCTGCTCATGGCTGTGAGACGGAGGGTTGGCATCCCCAGTAGCATTGATCACTGCCCCGTGACCACTCCATGTGATCCCTTTCAGGGTTTCTCAAGAACCTGTGAAGTGGCAGGAAAATGCTACTCCGGTGACCAAACAGTCTATAGCTGCTGCCATCAGCTGGGTTGAGACACTGACTGATGAACTGACTGCGAGCGAGGCTGGCTGCCTGGATGCTCTGCTGGAAGCCGGGAAAGACAAGACTGTAAGTACGTGTCCATGGCTGGCCACAGGCCATGGAGATGGTTTCCAGCTTAACTCTTCACATTCAGTGACTTTACACAGCCCTTCAACTGATCTTAGGCCCCTCCCAGCAGGATCCGACAGAGATCCCATCAGGCACTGATGGTGATGGCATAGCTGGAGCAACCCAAATGAGGCCCCTGAATACCCGTCCCCTGAACCTGGCTAGGCTCCCTCTGTGGGGTGACTGGGGATGCAGGGTAGACCCTTGTTTAGCCAGTGTTGGGAGAGCCAAGTGCGACTTACACCCACCGAGCATCGAGAAAAGACAGGAGTGAGGCCATAGTTGTGCATCTCTGCCATATTAACTTCACTCTTGCTCTCCTGCCAATTAGATCGGTCAGTCTGTCTCTTATGGGGAGGAGAGAGAGATTGGAAGACTCCTCATAGAACCCTGAGGATGAGGAAATAGGGTTTTCCCAGCATCCACATTCTGAATCTTTTCTAGTTCGTCTTCTTCACAGATGGATCTGTCATCGGTCGTATACTTTCCAAGGTGAAGTGCATGCAAGCTGATGACTCCATCCATTTTTGGATGTCAATGTATTGACATGAATTTTGATAGGGACCTTTTGGAAATAAAGCTTTACCTGGAAGAAGTGATTAGATGGTGGTGTGTTACGTCTCTTTGAGCCACAGGGTCTGTGTTTCTGGGAATGACTCTAGTGATGGGAGGGTTGGGGCAGTGATGACTCCATCCATTTTTGGATGTCAATGTATTGACATGAATTTTGATAGGGACCTTTTGGAAATAAAGCTTTACCTGGAAGAAGTGATTAGATGGTGGTGTGTTACGTCTCTTTGAGCCACAGGGTCTGTGTTTCTGGGAATGACTCTAGTGATGGGAGGGTTGGGGCAGTGGCAAGCCAGTGGAGACACACTCTGGGCAGGTGGGGTCCTTAGGCCAGCCTTGACCCCCTGTGGGAAGGTCTGCTTGCCTTTGGACACAGTTACTTATCAGTTACGTGTTTCCTCCACTGGGGAAGCCTGGGGTTTCTGAAGGTTTCAAGCTTTACCCAGCTGCATCAAGAAGTCCATTGTTGGAGAAAGAAGCCACATGTTGGCATCTTGAAAGATAGCCCCCAGCAGTCACTGGCCTGTGTTTACCAATACTGAGGGTGATGGTTTGTAATTGGAAACACATTGTTTTTCCTTCCAAGGCCAAAGGAACAAATGTTTTCCATCAAGGAAGAACCAGATACAAGCTACTTTGTTCCTTGGTCCTTTGAGTTTGTTTTAACATCTGCAAAATTTCAAGTGTCTGGACACCTTAATAAGCATTCAAAAAAATGGAACATTTCCCAGGCTCAGGGTGTGTGTGCATGAGCCTGTGCACACGGTCCATTTCCCAGGCTCAGGGTGTGTGTGCATGAGCCTGTGCACACGGTCCATTTCCCAGGCTCGGGGTGTGTGTGCATGAGCCTGTGCACATGGCTGTCCTCTTTGTCTATGAACCTGGCTGACTGTGGCCCCCTGATCTAACTGCAGGATCCCCCAGTGACCCTGCCTTTCTGGTTTGTGCCTTTCCTTTCTCTGGGGTTCATTCCTATCCCAGGAAGTAAGGAACAATTCAGTGAGTTCCAGGGAAGTCCTATGGAAGAAAAGGAACTAAGAAAGAAGCTCCCAGGCACTGATCATCAAATGCAGCCTGAAAGCTTTTGAGAAGAGACCGTGGAGCAGCACAGGCAAGGCCTGCACAGACCGCTGTGCCCCTCTGCCCACAGCCTCGATCTGGGGGTAGTCTCAAGGAAATTCCATTAAATGCAACTGCCTTGCATATAAAAATGCCGTGTCCTGTGTTTTATGAGGAGTTAAAAACCACATGTGTTTGTGGTGAGGGCTGGGGGGAGTGGGTTCCCGTAAGTCCTGCTTCTCTGCTCCATGCCTGTCGTACCCGTCCCAGTGAGTTCCGAATTCATCCAGATGGCTGCAGTTTGCTCTGAATAGAAAAGATGGAAGGCTTAAGGAATTTTTTGAACAGCAAATATAAACCCCAGACTGTTCCTACCGATGGCAGCCTGCCGCAGGCCAGCGCCTCCCTGCATGAGCGGGTGCTGAGAGGAGCCAGGAAAGTGGGCGTTGTCTTGTGCCCACAAATTTTAATGCAAGTCCAGTTTCTGTACCAAGTCCACATGAAGAGTAGGGCTGAACCACGCGCTTGGTCATGGAGAAGGAAGATGCCCAGAGAGGCTCCTGGCCCCCTCCAGGCACAGGCTTTGTAACCACCGCGGGCCAGGAAGACTGAAACAGGAAGCAATGAGAGAAGGGAGCCTTGAGGTCTAAGTAGAGCATGTGCAGAGTGGGAGGTCTGTTGAAATACTGGCTCTACCCACAGCACTCGAAGAGCACTATTGATAGATGCATTACTGTTGCGTCCCATGAAAAGGAACCTGGCTCATGGGGAGGGCAGCAGGTGGGGTCCTGGGGACTTGTTTGGTGGTCGAGGGGGTTGACATCCTCAGAGACCGGGTGTGTGGACTGGCACAGCAATTCTGCTCTTCAGTAGCCCTGGTCCAGGACATGCATCTTTGGAAGTTAGTAGCTTCCCAGGCCTTACGAGGAAGGGTGGTGTACAGGATGAAAGGGAAGGCTGTTTACCCAGAGCCCTCATTCTAAGCTGCCTGAGAAGACTGAGGGGCTTTGCTTCCTGCCGGGACAAGGCCATCTACCCAGAAGATACCTGCATTTCTGATTCTGTTCTCAGCCTCCCTTCCATCCACCTGCTGGCGCACATCTGTTTAGTTTTTGGTTTCTTTTAATCATATTTCCTGGGAGACCAAGTGAGTGGATTAAAGACAGACCCGCATGATTTCATAAAGAACCTTCACTGCTGGACTGAAAGCCAGAGTCCTGGCCACGTTAATCCATGACCCTGGCAGTTCATTTATTTCCTTTAAGTGGTTCAGGCAGGCATCAGATCTTTTCGTTTTTGTGTCTCTGATGCCTAACGAGGGCTCTATAAATGCTTGTTGAACAGTGAAGTGTCGGAAAAGAAATAATTTTGATATTCTTGTGTTTGAGGGGAAGATGTGGGTCTCATTTCCAAGCTATGGCATAGATTTGAGTTTTGTGAATTGAAGGGAGACGATCTGTGTGGGACTGAACAGGTGAATTTACTGAGACTTGCAGGACCCTGGTGAGGATGGCAGGTGGGGACAGAGACCCTGAAACCTGGGAGGCCAGAAAGTCGGTGGTGGTCAAGGGTCTTAGAAGGGATCTGAGAGGTGAGCTAGATCTATACCATGGTGACAGTGACCACCATGGAGGGAATCAGAAGATCAAATGGGCTGAGACAGCAGAGGGCTCCCACAGGTACAGGGGGATTTGGAGGTCAGATCCAAGGTCTGGAGTTGGCCGGAAATGTTGCAGTGTTCAAAGGTGTGCACAGAATGAGACAGAATTTTGCTGGATCTTTCGCTGCTGTTCTGGTTGACTTTCTTTTTGCTCTTTGAAGAGTGAAGATTTTTGTACCTGGAAGCCTCGGGAATGAGAGCACAGACTCTGGCCCGCGGAGCAGAGGGCAGTCCAAGTAGAAGCACACACTCCTAGTCTGTTTCTTTCTTCCCCCAAAAGCTGCGGCGAGGAAGATGTCAAGGACTCTTTGGCGGGGCAGAACGCATGTTACTGTGTGAAGCTGCAGAATGAATGGCCCAGATAGAATAAGGAATTTCAAGTGAAAACATAAAGGCTCCTCCCTACGTGATGTAGCATGAAGTGGCAAGAGCTTTTGACTCCCTCTAAAGTAGCGGAATGGAACTCATGTTATCAAATTCGGTGCAAATCAGCATCTAGGGAAATGTGGTCGGTGAGGAAGCTACTCCTGGACTGAAGGCTGCTACTGAGCCTCAGGATTGGCCTTTGCCTTCAAGGAGCTCAAATACACGGGTTAAGGGAGCAGATTCCCATGAGGATAACTCCCTTAAGCCACACGACCTCCTGGTCCCAACTTTTGGTCAGTGATGTTGGTATCGGGGGTAGGAGCCTGAACCCTTGGATGGTGAGGTAACTACAGTGAAAAAAGTACCTGTCCGGGGCCACCTTCTATTGCTTGCTCTTATTTTCAGAATTCTGGGGCTCACATTCATCTCTTTTTTTTTTTTTTTGAGACGGAGTCTCGCTCTGTCACCCAGGCTGGAGTGCAGTGGCCGGATCTCAGCTCACTGCAAGCTCCGCCTCCCGGGTTCACGCCATTCTCCTGCCTCATCCTCCCGAGTAGCTGGGACTGCAGGCGCCCGCCACCTCGCCTGGCTAGTTTTTTGCATTTTTTAGTAGAGACGGGGTTTCACCGTGTTAGCCAGGATGGTCTCGATCTCCTGACCTCGTGATCCGCCCCTCTCGGCCTCCCAAAGTGCTGGGATTACAGGCTTGAGCCACCGCGCCCGGCCCACATTCATCTCTAACAGGTGACCAGCCTTGCCACGAACAGCACAGCGTAGCTGTGGACAGCAAGGGCAGGGCTTGTGGGGCCAGGCAGCCTAGGCCTACCAGCTCCAAGGCCAACTCAGTTTTCCTTTCCAAGCCTCAGTTTCTTCATCTGTAAACTGGGCATGGTAATAAGTCATGCTCCACAGGACTGTCGTACTGAGTGAAGTAATCCATTTTAGTTTATCATCCCGAATAGCCAACAGTTTGAAAGCCATGTTGCTTTAAGAGGCATTTTGCCAGTTTGATGGCAGACAGGAATAGGTAGCATATTTATCCTCCTTTCTGTTTTTCTAAGTGTCATCGCGTGAGCAGAAAGGAGAGGCAGAAAGACTGTGTGCAGGAGAGTGAGGGGGACACGTGGTCTCAATGTAAAGCATGTCCCAGGAAATCTCTAGTACAGAGTTGACTGAAAATGTATACGATTAAGAAGCCTAGTACTGAACTTAATGAATAGTGAATAACATCATAACCTTAGTAAAGGAGAAGAAATCCTGACTCACTGTTGGCTACAGCAATTTTCAGTTTGATGAAATCTCAAGGGAACAACATTTCTGCACAAGAACTTCAGGTTTTCGGATTATTGCCAGAGCAAAGAAGCTGAGTTTACATGACGTGTCTTGGACGTGTGTGGCGTCAGGAGCGGCTGATGGGCCACCTCGAGATGTGTGTCCTCACCTCCCTCTTCATCTGACCAACCCTGGAAAATACTCTGCGTCTGCTCCTCTGTCTCAGGCCATGTGTCATTTAGACCCTTGCAACAGGATGAACCTGTCCCCATGCTAAACTTGGGCACTGACGCAACTGGAAAACTCGGACAAATAATAGGCCTGCTAAGTGGAAGCCGTTTAAATGCATCTGCCACAAGGTCATGCATCAGACCAGGAAAAGAGTGAAACCGAACGCGTCTGCTGGAAGAGCAGTATTGGATGGTTATAACGAATCCGGAGAAGTTGGTTTCTTCCTTCTTTCAGGGTTTTTCTCGCTTCCAGTTTGCTGACTTGAGGAAATTTACAATATTCCTCAGTCTTTTACTGCTCCATTGGTACTTTTTAGAATCAGGGAGCTGATGTTAAAAGGCCTGAGAGAAAGAGGCCTGGGAGGGACCGGGGCTTTCTGTGCCTCGTTGGTGGAGGGATGGTCCTCAAGTGGCCTGATCTCAGCTCGCACTCTGCCCTTCTCCTAAGTCCCAGTCTGGGCCCCACCCACTGCCTCCCACCCTCATCTCTTCCACCTCCTTGGCACAGTCTGCTCCATCTGCTGCAGGCAGAGCACCCCGACCAAGTAGAAATCAACCATGAGGACACCCGCCACCCCCACCTCCCCGGCCAGGTGCGTTTAAGGCCTGGGATAGATGTTGCGGTGAGGCCATTTGTTGACTATCTTCAGCTCATCGGGATTTGGGATTAGAGCAAGGAGAGGGTCATGAATCCTAAAGGGAGGGTCAGTGACGTCTATTTATCCCCTAACACAATACATTTGCTGGGGTTTCTTCCCCAGTTATGTGTGGACACAGTCCATCGAGACATTTTTAGGGCAGGTTGAGAGGATACGGATTCCTGGCTCTCCTTGGGTTTTTTACTTTCTGAGATGTATAGAAATGCACACATAGTTGGAAGTCATCCTGTTTCAATTCCACCATGAATAATAAACTGCACTATCTCCCTTTTTACAAGGGAAGACACTGAAGTTAGGTCAGTTGCCTGAGGTGACAGAGCTCCTGGGTGGCAGGGGCAGGGAGCACTGCAGAAGCACCGTCCTGGGAGGAGCGAGGGTGGCGGGGCTGCCACAGGGCGGGAGGAGCGGCTGCCCTGAGATAGAGAGTTCTCTATCTCTCAATTCAGCAGGTGGCACTTCTCTGGGATTGTCTGCTTATTGGGGGAGGTGTGCATCTTCCAGAATCATTGGTTTAAGGTGTGTGTGTGTGTATGTGTGGGTGTGTGTCCTGACTCAGGGGTTGCTTATTCTGCCATTCTTCTCATGGCCTGGTTTGGTGGCAAGAGGCAGGGCACTGCAGGCGGACCTGGCATCTGACCAGCTGTGCACAGTCAGGACAGCCACACCCTAGCCCCAGGCGTGTGAGTCCCTGCTGAGGTGAGCCCAGAGGTGGAGCCAGCTGGGGATGTGCCCTCCTTTCCACATTCTGCCTCAGACAGAGGATGCATGAGTTTGCATCATAGGATTCTGGCGCTGCCATGGGAGGTGGCAGATAAGCTTCCTGCCTGCAGGGGCTGTGCCAGTCCTTCCTTCATTGCTTGACTTGAAAATAACCACTGCGATATATTTGTGGCCCAGAGGAAGTTCTCCAAATCTGCCAACCATATTATTCTCATGCCATACCCAAGACAATAGCCACTGTTGAGAGACTTTCTTGGCACCAAGCCTTGAATATCTCGCTTCCTGACTGGCCCTGATGTCCTCAGAAAACCCTGGGCAGGGCTGCTTTCTTTCTGCCCATTTTTTTTAAGAGGTCATTTTGTAGAAAGGGTATTACTGACGAGTCTAGTACCAAGCTAGGGCATGTCAGGGAGATAAACCATTGGCACCACTGTTTTGCAGATTGAATCCATTTACTACTTTGTGGTGGGGGATGTTCCTGAAGAATCCAAGGAGCTTCTCCTCCAGAGGGCCTTGGAGATCCCGTATCCAGTCTACACAGTGTCCTTCAATGCCAGAAGAGAAGACACTATAGCTTTCCTAAAGGATCTGAGTGCCAAGACCCACAGCAGGTAGGCAGAAAATGTGCTTTTGAGTGACAGCAAGCGGGTTGCCTGCTCACACAGGATCGACAGTGGGTCTTGCATTCTTCATGGCTTTAACCAATCTGTTGCTGTGTTCTCCTCTTTCCAGTGTAGTATCTAGTCTCTCTGCATCTTTTCTTCTCCATCCTGTATTAATCATGCCTTTCTATTTTCTGCAGTTATGATCCTTTGACCTCTTGGTGCCTTGCTGGTCCAGGAGACCCCATCCCTTGTAGGGCTAGCCAGTTCCTAGAGATAGCAAATTACTCACTAGGGTGCACTTTCATATGCAAACCAGCCAGAGTCCACACTGCCAGTCCAGGCTCTCTCACTTAGAACCACTGTTCTCTACCCTAATCACTCCAGGCCCATGCACCAGAAAACTTGGGATAGCCCTTACACCCCAGAGACCACAGAAATTATTCAAATAACCAATCCTAAGCCTGCTTACCCATCGTCTCCTGTTCCTTCCCTTGGAAGCCACACTAAAGGTCCTCATCTACCTTTCCCCTCACTCCCTCTGCGTTCCGGCTGACCCGGTGCTTCCCTGTGTGGCCTGCATGGCACGCTGTGCCCCTCTCTCCTCCTGGGAACTGGGCTAGTCAGCTTGGGCTGCCATAAAAAGTTGCCATAGGCTGGGTGGCTTAAACAAGTATTTATTTCTTACAGTTCTAGAGGCTGGAAAGTACTAGGTGAAGATGAATTCGGTTTCTGGTTAGGGCTCTCTCCCCGCCTTGTAGGCAGCTGCCTTCTCACTCTGTCCTCACATGGTGGAGAGAGAGAGAGAGAGAGACACAGAGAGAGAGAGAGAGAGCACTCACTGGTGTCTCTTCCTCTTCCTATAAGGTCACTCATCCTATAGAATCAGGGCCCTGCCCTATGACCCCCTTTAACCTTTATTACCTCCTCAGTAACTTTTATTACCTCCTGTTCTATCTCCAAAGACAGTCACATTGGGAATTAGGGTTTCAACATGGGAATTTTTTTGGCCTGGGGTTGGGGGAGCACAGTTCAGTCCATAGGGGAACTGTGAGTAACAAACTATCTTTTCAGTGGCAGTAGGCTCCTTATCTATTGACCTCACAATACCCGAATAACAATAAAACCTGGATTTTAAAACACATGCCCCCACACCCTGGGTCTGTGTGTGTGTGTAAGTTTAGGTTTCTTGTGGAGAAAGACCAGCTACTTCTGTGGTTACAAGGAGAATTATAAAATCCTTTCCTAAGTTCTCCTTGAAATGGGTACAAGGTCTTCCCAGAGCACTTGTTCTTTAAATATTTTAAAATTGATACATATTTGTGCATATTTGTAGAGCCCGTGCAATATTCTGTTGCATGCTTAGCATGTGGAATGATCAAGTCGGGATTTAGGATGCCCATCACCTTATTGATCATTTCTATATGTTGGGAACATCTTAAGTCCCTTCTTCCAGCTATTGTGAAATATAAAATACACTGTTGTTAACTATAGCCACCCTACTTTACCATCGAAACATTAGAACTTTCTCCTTCTATCTCACTGTATGTTTGTACCCGTTAACAACCTGTTTTTATCCCCCTGATCCTCGCACCTTTCCCAGCCACTGGTATTTGTCATTCTACTGTCATCTCCATGAGATCAACTTTTCCACCCCCTACCCATGAGTGAGAACATGTGATATTTGTCTTTTTATATGTGGCTTATGTCCTGTAATATGATGACCTCCAGTTCCATTCATGTTGCTGCAAATGACAGAATTTCCTTCTTTTTGTGGCTGAAGAATATTTATCATGTATATATCACTTTTCTTTATTCGTTCACTCGTTGACAGACACTTAGGTTGATTCCATATCTTGGCTATTGTGAGTAAGGCTGTCATAAACACAGGGTACAGATATCCCTTTGATATGCTGACTTCCTTTTCTTTGGGTAAATACCCGGTAGTGGGATTGTTGGATTGTATGGTAGTTCTATTTTCAGTTTTTTGAGAAATCTCCATACTCTTTCCTATAATGGCTGTACTAATTTTCATTGCCACCAACAATTTATGAGACTTCCTATCATGCGCGTCCATGTGAAGAGACCACCAAGCAGGCTTTGTGTGAGCAATAAAGCTTTTTAATCACCTGGGTGCAGGCGGGCTGAGTCTGAAAAGAGAGTCAGCGAAGGGAGATGGGGTGGGGCCGTTTTGTAGGATTTGGGTAGGTAAAGGAAAATTACAGTCAAAGGGGGTTGTTCTCTGGCGGGCAGGGGGGGGGGTCACAAGGTGCTCAGTTGGGGAGCTTTTGAGCCAGGATGAGCCAGGAAAAGGAATTTCACAAGGTAATGTCATCAGTTAAGGCAGGAACTGGCCATCTGGATGTGTACACACAGGTCACAGGGGATATGATGGCTTAGCTTTGGCTCAGAGGCCTGACATTCCTGTCTTCTTATATTAATAAGAAAAATAAAACAAAATAGTGTTGAAGTGTTGGGGTGGTGAAAATTTTGGGGGGCAGTATGGAGAGAGAATGGGCAATGTTTCTCAGGGCTACTTCAAGCGGGATTAGGGGCGGTGTGGGAACCTAGAGTGGGAGAGATTAGGCTGAAGGAAGATTTTGTGGTAAGGGGTGATATTGTCGGGTTGTTAGAAGGAGCAGTTGTCATATAGAATGATTAGTGATGGCCTGGATGCAGTTTTGTATAAATTGAAAAACCACACGGAAGACACAAGATCCGAATAGGAGAAGGAGAAAAAACAGGTATCAAAGGACTAAGAATTGGGAGGACCTAGCACATCTAATTAGAGAGAACCTAACCGGGTTCATTGTAATTACTTGCTTGGTTGGTGAGTTTTCAGGCTGTAAGTTTTTGGGGTGCAGTCCAAGTTGGTCTGGTGTCTGGAATGAGACTGGGACCTAATGAAAAGGAGTGTCCACACAGGAGCTCAAATGGGCTGGAACCTGTAGCATTCCGAGGACAGGCCTGAATTCTGAGAAGGGCAAGTGGTAAAAGTATTGTCTAGTCCTTTTTAAGTTGGTGACTGAGCTGGGTGAGGTGTGTTTTTAAAAGACCATTAGTCCATTCTGCCTTTCCTGAAGACTGAGGATGGTAAAGGATATAAAGGTTTCACTGAATACCGAGAGCCTGAGAAACTGCTTGGGTGATTTGACTAGTAAAGACTGGTCCGTTATCAGACTGTATAGAGGTGGGAAGGCCAAACCGAGGAATTATGTCTGACAGAAGGGAAGAAATGACCGCGGTGGCCTTCTCAGACCCTGTGGGAAAGGCCTCTACCCATCCAGTGAAAGTGTCTACCCAGACCAAGAGGTATTTTAGTTTCCTGACTCGAGGCATGTTCGTAAAGTCAATTTGCCCGTCCTGGGTTTGGGGCAAATCCCCGAGCTTAATGTGTAGGGAAGGGAGGGGGCCTGAGAAATTCCTGAGGAGTAGTAGAAAAGCAGACGAACACTGAGAAGTGATTTTCTTGAGGATATATTTCCATGATGGAAAGGAAATGAGAGGTTCTAAGAGACAGGCTAGTGGCTTGTAACCTACATGGAAGAGGTTATGAAATGACGACAGAGTAGAATGGGCCTGTGATCGTGGAAGGAGATATTTTCCTTGGTCTAAGAACCATTTGCCGTGTGTGGGAAGAGATTGATAGGTGGAAGTTTCAGAGGGGGAGTAGGTGGGAGTGACCGATGTGAAGGAGGAAAACTGCCATGAGGGATAGAAGTTGGAATGCTAGCTGCTTTTTTAGCTACCTTATCAGCATAAGCATTGTTTTGAGCGATGGTAGGGGGAGGAAAACAGATTTTGGAAGTTATGAAAACTGTAGAGAGTGAGTTGTGAAAGTTTGTGATTTTTAGGGCCTCTAAAAGTATTAAGGCAGTGGCAGCCGCTGCATGCAGACATGAGGGCTGGGCTAAAACAGTAAGGTCAAGTTGTTTGGACAGAAAGGCTACACATCGCGGTCCTGGCTCTTGTGTAAGAATTCTGACTGCACTAACCATGCCTAGGAAGGAAAGGAATTGTTTTGTAGAAGGGATCAGGGTTTGGGAGATTAGCTGAACATCATCAGCAGGGAGAGCACGTGTATTTTTATGAGAATTATGCCGAGATAGGTAACAGATGAGGAAGAAATTTGGGCTTGAATGAAGTAATTGGGGCTGTCCGTGAAGGCTTGTGGCCGTACAGCCCAGGTAATTTGCTGAGCCTGATGGGTGTCAGGGTCAGTCCAAGTGAAAGCTAAGAGAGGCTGGGATGAAGGGTGCAAAGGAATAATAAAGAAAGTATGTTTGAGATCCAGAACAGAATAGTGGGTTGTGGAGGGAGGTATTGAGGATAGGAGAGTATATGGGTTTCGCACTATGAGGTGGATAGGCAAGACAATTTGGTTGATAAGGCGCAGATCCTGAACTAACCTGTAAGCCTTGTCTGGTTTAAGGACAGGTAAAATGGGGGAATTGTAAGGGGAGTTTACAGGCTTTAAAAGGCCATGCTGTAGCAGGCGAGTGATAACAGGCTTTAATCCTTTTAAAGCGTGCTATGGGATGGGATATTGGCATTGCGCGGGGTAAGGGTGATTAGGTTTTAATGGGATGGTAAGGGTGACTGATCAGTCGCCAAGGAGGGAGTAGTGGTATCCTATGCTTGTGGTTTAACAGGCGGAGATACAAGGGGAGGATGCGAAGGAGGCTTTGAACTGGGGGAAAAGGCGGCAATGAGGTGTGGCTGTAACCTAGGAATAGTCAGGGAAACAGATATTTTAGTTAAAATGTCTTGGCTTAATAAGGGAGCTGGACAGGTGGGGATAACTAAAAAGGAGTGCATTAAAGAATCTTGTCCAAGTTGGCACCAGAGTGGGGGAATTTTAAGAGGTTTAGAAGCCTGGCTGTCAATACCCACAACAGTTTTGGAGGCAAAGCAAACAGGCCTTTGAAAAGAAGGTAATGTAGAGTGGGTAGCCTCCTTAATGATTAAGAAGGGGACGGACTTACCTTCCACTGTGAGAGTTACCTAGAGCGTCTGTGATGGTCCTGTAGGCTTCCAAGGCGATGGGGCAGCGTCAGTCTTCAGCCACTAAACCAAGAAGATCTGGGAAGGAGTCAGTCAGAGAGCCTTAGGCCAGAGTTCCAGGGCCTCTGGAAGTGGCTGCCAGGTGAGTTGAACAGTCTGATTTTCAGTGGGTTCCTGCATAGAAGGCACATGGCTTAGGAGGAATCCTGGGCTGCGGACATTCCTCGGCCTAGTGGCCAGATTTCCGGCACTCGTAGCAAGCTCCTGGGGGAGGCAGTCCTGGGGGAGGCAGTCCTGGGGGAACGCCTGGGTGCTGCAGTTTCAGGCATTTGGAAGTTCTTGTGCGCTGGAGTGTGGGTTTTCTCTCACAGTGGAGGCAAGGAATTGCAACTCAGAAATACATTGCTACTTGGCTGCCTCTGCTTTATTATTGTGTACCTTGAAGGTGAGGTTAATTAAGTCCGGTTGTAGGGTTTGAGGGCCAGAATTTAATTTTTGGGCTTTTATTTAATGTCGGGAGTGGACTGGCTAATAAAATGTATATTGAGAATAAGATGGCCTTTTGACCTTTTAGGGTCTAGGGCTATAAAGCATCTCAGGGTTGCTGCCAAATGAGCCATGAACTGGGCTGGATTTTTCATATTTGATGAAAAAGAGCCTACATGCTAACTGATTTGGGAGAGGTCGGATAAAAAAAAGGAGCATTAACCTTGACTATGTCTTTAGCTCCAGTTACCTTTTTAAGAGGAAATTGCTGGGCGGGTACGGGAGGGCTGGTCACGGAAGGAGACTGTAAGCCAGACCAGGTGTGAGGAGTGGAGGTGATAAAAGGATTATAGGGTGGGGGAGGGGAGACTGAGGAAAAATTGGGACCTAGCTCAGCCTGGTGAGGAGGGGAGAGGTCAGATGGGTCTGTAGAAAAGGAAGATTAGAAAGACTCAGCGACGCTTGGGGTTGGGACTGAGGGGACAGGCAGGAGGGAAAGAAGGAAGATTTGGGACGAGTTGCATTTGGAACAGAGACTAGGGAAGGACCGATGTGTAAAAGAATGCCTGAACGTCAGGCCCCGCAGACCGTTTGCCCATTTTCCAACAAGAATTATTTAGATCTTGTAGGATGGAAAAATTGAAAGCGCCGTTTTCTGGCTCTTTGGAACTACTGTCGAGTTTGTACTGGGGTCAAGTGGCATTGTAGAAGAAAATAAGGCATTTAGGTTTTAGGTCACGTGTGAGTTGAAGAGGTTTTAAGTTCTTGAGAACACAGGCTGAGGGAGGAGGAGGAATGGAGGGTGGAAGGTTGCCCATAGTGAAGGAGGAAAGTCCAGAGAAAAGAGAGAGTAGAGACATGGAGAGAAGGGGTTGGGGGGTTCTTGCCCTCCAGAAAAGTGGGAAAGGGGTTGGGACTTGGAGATAAGGGGTTTGGGGTTCTTGCCCTCTAGAAAAGCGGGAAAGGGGTCAGGATGTGGAGATAAGGGGTCGGGTGGTTCTTGCCCCCAAGAAAAGCAGAGAGAAGTGGTCAAGACATGGAGAAAAAGGGTCAGGGGGTTCTGGCCCCGAGAAAAGCAGAGAAGGGGTAGAGACAGAGAAGGGGTTGGGGGGTTCTTGCCCCCCAAAAAAGCAGTACTTGCTGCTAAGGGTGAAGGACCAAGGCAGGCATCCCCACGTTGTCAGACACCTCTGAAATGTGGGTGAATAATCAGGCAGGCATCCCCGTGTGATTAAACACCAAGGGAAGAATGTTTTCCCGAGTCCGTGACCAGCCCCATGGTTTTGGGTCCACGGATAAAACGCGTCTCCTTTGTCTCTACCAGAAAAGGAAAGGAACTGAAATTAAGAGAAGGGAAAGATTGAAATGTGGCGCCAAGATTGAAAGGAGAAAGAGATTGAGGGATAGTGAGAGAGGTTGGAGAAGACAGTCAAAAAGAGGCTGCTTACCGAATGTAAAAGTGGTGAGATGTTCCCTGGGCTGGTGGGTCTGAGGACCTGAGGTCGTAGGTGGATCTTTCTCATGGAGCAAAGAGCAGGAGGACAGGGGATTGATCTCCCAGGGGAGGTCCCCCATCCGAGTCACGGCGCCAAAATGTCATGCGCGTCTGTGTGAAGAGACCACCAAGCAGGCTTTGTGAGAGCAATAAAGCTTTTTAATCACCTGGGTGCAGGCGGGCTGAGTCCGAAAAGAGAGTCAGAGAAGGGAGATAGGGATGGGGCTGTTTTATAGCATTTGGGTAGGTAAAGGAAAATTACAGTCAAAGGGGGTTGTTCTCTGGCGGGGTGGGGGGGTCACAAGGTGCTCAGTGGGGGAGCTTTTGAGCCAGGATGAGCCAGGAAAAGGAATTTCACAAGGTAATGTCATCAGTTAAGGCAGGAACCGGCCATCTGGATGTGTACGTGCAGGTCACAGGGGATACGATGGCTTAGCTTTGGCTCAGAGGCCTGACACTTCCCTTTTCTCTGCCTTCTCAGCAGCATCTGTTAGTTTTTCTTTCTGATAATAGCCCTCCTAACAGGGTAAGATGGCATCTCGTTCTTCAGTGTAAGTGCTCATCACAGTCACTGGGGAGCTTGTCAATCATACGGAGGCCAGGCTTCACCTTGCAGGCTCATTCCCTGTCATAGAGCGAGCCTGGGAATATGCATTTTTCCCATCACTTTGCATAATAACTGCCCAGAGAGCTTGATTGAAATGCTAATTTTACAGCCACAGCCCCAGGAATTCTAATTTTCAGGTTCTGTGAAGGGCTAGGAATTTTCGTTATTAACAAGACGTTGGGACTCTAAGGACCATTGCTGTGGCTGCTCTTACAGCACTTTGAAATCTTTTAACATCAGGTATACGGCTCCCATTCTGGGTTCCTGAGCCCCTAAGTACAGAAGGGGGCTCCCTCCTCTAACTTCACTAGTTGAAAGAGGCAACTGGCCAGTCACCTCTCTTGCTGTTCTCGGCTTAGCTCATCTGGGGCATGCTAGAGCCCAGGGAAAAATTTCCTGTGAGAGAAGCTGTGGTTCAGCTACCTAACGAGGCCGTGCAGTGCGTGGAGGTGGGTTTTGCAGAAAAGGATGAGGCATTGATCCTCCTGTCCACGCTCTGGGCCTTTGCAGGCAGGTGTAACCCAGCACGAGTAGTGCCCATGCCTTCTCCACTCCCTGCCTGGACGCTCCGTGGCTTCCGGTTGGTCTTGGTGTACCTTTGGCTGTGGGGCCCCAGCTGGAGGGCAGTTATTCTCCAGCTGCAAGTGGCATGTCCTGAGTGTCTCAGGTTGCAGGAAGCTGCCTGGTCTGGTGACCCTCCAGCTGGACTCGGGCTTCTCCTGTGCCAGAGGCTGTGTCTGGGTAGAACCACCAGTCCAAGCACAGCGCTGTGCTCTAAGGCCCAAATAGCCTGTCATAATGCTGAGCTGCTCCTGCACAAACGAGACTGTATCAGCCAGAGGCAATTTCTGCCCTGCTCTCTTTTCTAATCTAGAAAACAGATCAGAGAGTGGGAAGTCCTGGGTGCCAAAGGCCTTGACACTCAGGGCATGGGGCCTGCTGGGGCGAACCTTACCCATCTCCCCTCCTTGCCCTGCAGGACAAGGGAGCTGGACGTTTCAGCTCCGGAGGAAGCTCCTGCAGGAGCTGGGAATGGCCAGGCTAAGAGTTCACTGGCTTTAGGAAGGGCCACCAGAATGAGGCTGACCTTTTAATTGCCGTCAAGTTATTATTCCAGTCTTGCCTGAAACCCTTTAGGAAGAGACTGAGGCTTTCCATAGCCGAGGTGGGTTCCCTAGACTTCTCCCACCATTTCCATCCTAAGCGGTGCTTCAGGATTTTCTCTGAGTTGAGTGTGTGGTGCTAGGCAGAGATGGAACTCCTGCGGGGCTGGAGGAGCATTACTTGTGACTTCCTCTGCCCGCCTGAAAGAAATGTCCTGCTCTTTATGGACTTGTTGGATTCCAGTTAAGTGGCTTTGAGGGTGTGACAGCCCGTCACCCCGTGCACTACACCAGTGCTTGCAAACTTTCCTGTGCCTGTCAGCCCCCTGGGGACCCTGTTAAATGGATATTTGGACTCCACAGGGCTGGGTGGGGGCCTGGGAGTGTGTATTCCTAACCTGCTGCTCCTCGGACTATGCTTTGAAGAGACGGGCCCTAAAAACTTGTCCACACAGGAATGCTTCTTATTCGTGCCTAAGCTTGGCTCCTGGGAAAGTGTGTGTTTGCTGAGTTAAAGTTGACTGGTACGCATCAGCAGCAGGCAGATGAGGCAAATGCTGTCTGTGTCATGAGCTGTCCTCCCTGAACCCACAGAGCTGATGGGTGCTACTGGGGCCCCTCATTAGACCCCTGACTTGGTTAAGCTGTGTTGACATGATGGAACCCTGGGAACAAGAGAAAGAATATAAGCGTAGAGTGTCATTTTCCCAGAACCAGGAAATACCATTTGGTTGAGCTAATTTACCCTCTAATGAAAGGATGAGTTGTCAGTTAAAATCCCACATCATTCACAATTCTCTGTGCTATTCTGCCTCCCTGTCTTTTGCTTGTGGAACTGACAAGGTGCAAGGAGAAGTATTGACCGTGGCTAAGAAGATGAAGATGCCCAGTGCCTCAGAAGAGCGCGTTCAGTCCCAGGAGAAGTAACGGCATGCACGGACACCCGCGTACCACCTTCCTGATGAGCGTCTCTTCATGTTTCAGATTCCACGCATTCGCTGAGAGAACAGAGTGTGTAGAATTTCCTGCCTTCTCCACGAAGGATGGTGACGATGTGATGACTTGGAATTCAAGGAAACTGAGAGGAAAACTCCCTCCAGGTACCTGGAATCCAGAAGAAGTGGGTGTAGCTGTGTCCCGAATAGCCTCAGATGACGTGGATCGTTAGGAAGTAAAGTACGAGGGAGAGACTCCCCGTGTCTTTTGTATGATATTATTAATGTGGTGCAAGAGCGGAGTTAGTGGATATTAGTGGTGAATTTGTCAGCCTAGCAACCGGGCATAAGTTTACAACCCAGGGAAATGGCCTAAGGGATGTGTGTTTACGAACTTGAGAACCTGCTGGAGATGTGGCCCTGGGCATGTCAATGCCGGAGTTAGTTCTCGGCAAGGCAGAGCCACTCTGCTGTGTGGATTAGTTGGGAGGCTGCAGAGAGGGTGTCTGCGGTTCTTGGGGGCATTTCTGCTGTCCTCCCTGTGATGAAAGCAGGGCCTGTGGATGCAGCTTAAGAGACTGGCCTGTCCCTTGTGAGGGCCGAGGCTGCACAGGAACCTTTATGGAGGCGGAATGAACTTCCCCTTTCATTCAACGAATGTGATCAGAGAACTTAATGAGGACAGAGAATGAGGTCACCAAATCAGTGAGAAATAGGCTGTGGTTCAGAAAAACACCGGAAGGTTACTCAGAAAGCCAGGAGATGGGAGTTTCTTTTAAGCTGATGCAATTGCAAAGTGCTGAAGACTCTGAATAAACCCCACTGAGAAAAGGAGGGAAGGAAGCCCCCTGTTCGATTGTTGGGTGAAGTGACCTGGTGGGTTGTTAGAAGTCTAAGAAACCCCACCCCCACTCCACCGCTTTTTAAATTATCACACAGATTTCTAGCTTCATTATAAGGCAGAGGCTACTCCTTAGGGATGAGAGAGAAGTTGTAGCAACAGCTGCTTGAAAGATTTATGTAATGGTGCCGCAAGGCTCCCAGGAGGAGGTTAGGTTGTCAGATGTAGATAAAAGTGAGGATGAGTCATGAGCCTGTTCCTGACACACACTTTGTAGATTCAAATTCTTGCTGTCCAAGCAGAGGAGGGAAGAGGTTCCCATAGAGTTCACTGGAGGCACTACTTCACGTAACAGACACCTTTGTTCCAATTATGAAAGGCACATCTCCAGAGAATTTGAGAAAATGCCAATATATAGGCAAGATCGATGCTAATCTAAGAAGAAATTAATTCAGGATGTATGTCATGCCTATTGAAAGTATTTCACAAGATTAACCCTAGTGGGCAATGATTTAATCAGGGCAAAGAATGTGAGATGTTACCAGCAACCCAAGGTGGGCCAATTCCTGGAAAGGGGGTTTAGTCTTGGTCTCTGGATTCCTTGGCAACTTAGTTATAAAGGGAAATACAAACTGCATAGCTTGCATTTTCAGCAACTACCATCTTACTAACCTTTGGAAGCAAGCAAATTACATACAAAAACACTTTTCTTAGAACAAAATGCTTGGCATGGATTGCTGTTCTCAGTCCATTTCAGTGATCACATCTGAATCTGGGGGGAGAATCCCAAATCCTAAGTACATGAATCTTGTCTCCTCTGTCCATCACAATGTCCCAGTATGTGAATCTTGTCTCCTCTGTCCATCACAGTGTCCCAGAAATGCCAACATTTCAAAGCCTACCTCTCCCACTCAAACTGCCCAGAAACCTTGACAGACTGTTTTGATTTGGAAAATGTGTGATTTCCCACCTCACCTGGGCCTCAGAGGCAGGTTTCTTCCCGTTACCTGATCACGTCTCTCTCCGTTGCCACATCAGCTGCTTCAAGCTTTTTCCAGCATCACTTTTCTCAGGCCACCCTCTTGTTTGGTGGGGGAGTGACTTCTTACATTATTTCCCCCTCTATTGTATAGAAAATAGAGACTCTCAAGTAAGGCGTTGGAGAAGCATAGCGCAGAGGACTTTGCTGGCAATCTGAAGGAATTTCCTGCTATTATTGACTTTTTGGATTCCAGGTAACAGGCTTTCGGGGTGTGACTTACCACGACGCCATGCTCTGTACCAATACAAAAAAAAAGAAACTCTGCAGTTAAGATAAAGAATGTTTTTTTAAAAATTATAGTAAATCATATGTACCCTAAATGTGCTATCTGAACCACTCTTAAGCTGAGAGTTCAGTAGTGTTAAGGACATTCCCATTGCTGTACACCCATCACCACCCTTTCCATCTTCCCAAACTGAAACCCTGTGCCCATGAAACAGTAGCCTCCGATGTCTGCATCTGTTCCTGCTGCTAGAGTAAAATATCCAAGACTGGGTAATTTATAAAGAGAAACTTACTTCTCACAGTTCTGGAGGCTGGGAAATCGGAGATCAGGGCACTAGCAGATTTGGTGTCTGGTGAAGGCTCACTCTGCTTCCCAGACTGTGCCTTGCTGCTGTATCTTTGGGAGGGGAGGAATGCTGTGCGCGCACAAGGCAGAGGAGATGAAAGGGCCAAAAAAAAAAAAAAAAAAAAGTGAACTGGACACTCCCTTCAGCCTCTTTTATAAGAGCACTAATCTTATTCAGGAGGGCTCCATCCTTATGACTTAATTACTTCCCCAAAGGCCCCACTCTTAATACTTAATACTGTGACATTGGGTATTAGGTTCCAATGTATGAATTTTGGAGGGACACATATATTCAAATCACAGCACCCCATTTGTCCCACCCTCACCCCTAGCAACCAACCTTCTACTTACTTTCTGTCTCCTTTCTGAATGTGACTACTGTAGGTATCTCATAAATAAGTGCAATTATACAGTATTTGTCTTTCTGCCACTGGCCTATTTCACTTAGCATAATGTTCTCAAGTTTCATCTATGTTGTAATATGTGCCAGAATTTCCTTCCTTTTGAAGGCGGATAATATTCCACATGATGAATGAGTGAACCAGAATATTCCATCTGGTTCACTCATTCATCATGGATGCGCCACATCTCGTTCTCTCATTCATCGTGGATGCGCCACATCTCGTTCACTCATTCATCGTGGATGCGCCACGTCTCGTTCACTCATTCATCGTGGATGCGCCACATCTCCTTCACTCATTCATCCACCAACGGACTCCTGGGTTACTTCTACCTTTTGTCTGTTGGGAATAATGTTATGAACATGGGTGTACAAAATATCTCTTTGAGATTCTGCTTTTCATTCTTTGGGATATATACTCAGAATAGAAGTTCTGAATCCTATATGGGGATTCTGTTTCTAATTTTTTTCCAGAAACCTTCACACTGTTTTCCATAGCGGCTATACCATTTTACATTCCTACCAACAGTGCACAAATTTCCCACATCCTGGCCAGCACTTGTTATTTTCTCTGTTTTTGATAGTAGCCATCCTAATGGGTGTGAGGCAATATCTCATTGTGGTTTTAATTTGGATTTCCCTACTGATTCATTATTTTGAGCAGCTTTTCACGTGCTTGTTGAAATTTTGACACAATATTTTAAAAAGCCAGAGTTAATGCCGCAAAAATCCATGATGATGAAAATATCACAATTTCAAATAAAGACGGGTTCCAACAAGACTCTGTGAGGCCATATTGGAGCCTGAGGCAAGAAGAGAAACGTGTGCCTCTATATATATGCTGTTATTTATTATTTGTAATGATAATTTGTTTCTAGGTTATTAAGTTAAAAAATCTTGAACAATTAAAATGTGTATTAATGCACTATTTTAAGTATTTTGGGAGTATATATCTCTCGCTAAAGTTTTTATTCATCACACATACTTTCAAAGTTACTTTCTCACATTTCTTATAATTTACAACTCTGAGTTGAAAATGAAATAAGACCTAGACTTAGAACATCCTTTTTTTTTTGAGAGGGAGTCTCGCTCTGTCTCCCAGGCTGGAGTGCAGTGGTGTAATCTCGGCTCACGGCAAGCTCCGCCTCCCGGGTTCACGCCATTCTCCTGCTTCAGCCTCCCAAGTAGCTGGGACTACAGGCGCCTGCTGCCACGCCCGGATAATTTTTTTGTACTTTTTTTTAGTAGAGGCGGGGTTTCACCGTGTTAGCCAGGATGGTCTCGATCTCCTGACCTCGTGATCCGCCCGTCTCGGCCTCCCAAAGTGCTGGGATTACAGGCGTGAGCCATGGCGCCCGACCAGAACATACTTTTTAGTTGATGAATTTGTTTCCATCAAGATTAGTAGTGTAAAATAATAAATTCTGTTTTAGTACAAGTGAAATGATGTAAATTTTAACATTTTTACTTTTTAATTTTCTTTTCTTTTTTTTTTTTTTTTTTTTTTNACGGGAAGAGTAAGTTTTTGGTTTTGTTTTGTTTTCTTTGCATAAACAAAAGACATGGTTGCACATGTTAGTATTTATTTTTTTATTTTTATTTTTATTTTTTTGAGACAGAGTCTCGCTCTGTCGCCCAGGCTGGAGTGCAGTGGCCGGATCTCAGCTCACTGCAAGTTCCGCCTCCCGGGTTCACGCCATTCTCCGGCCTCAGCCTCCCGAGTAGCTGGGACTACAGGCGCCGCCACCTCGCCCGGCTAGTTTTTTGTATTTTTTTAGTAGAGAGGGGGTTTCACCGTGTTAGCCAGGATGGTCTTGATCTCCTGACCTCGTGATCCGCCCGTCTCGGCCTCCCAAAGTGCTGGGATTACAGGCTTGAGCCACCGCGCCCGGCCAACTTTTTAATTTTCTAGAATTTTTTTCAACTACTTTAATGTTCTGGGAACAAATTACCCATTGCAAATCCATGCCATCATGTGTGCAGGGGTGCGTACTGCATTGCTCCCCTTCGCCTCGGGCTCCAACACGGCTCCTACTCAGCAGGGCTCCTGCCTTCTAATCCCATCCACTTCCCCCTTCCACATGCACCTCGTTTTCAAGCTCTGTCTGAACGTCTGCCATCTCTTGGGCCATATGCACTTGCTCTCATGTAAGCTCTGGAAGATGCTCCTTTGCTTCCCTGCTTCCTTCCATGTAAACATTACCTTTCTGGGAAGCATTCCGTGGCCAGTGTCTCCCGTCTGCCCTTTTAGGCTGGTTGTTGAGACATCTGCTGCAGCATACAAGCCATAGACAGGACAGTACCTTTCAATGGTAATTTGGGAAGGTCCAGAAACCGGGGCAAGCAAGAATTTCTGTTCACAAACTCCCGAATGCTAGAGAGACCCATTAGAAATTCTGTAATTGTATTTTTTCATGAGCTCGCCTGCATTTTCTTACACACTGGGGGAGAACGTGCAGAATTCCTGTCTTCCCCTGCTGCGTATGCCCCCTGAGCCCAGGAAGCACAGAGTGATGACAAAGGAAATGTGTGTGGGCGGGGGTGCAGATCTCATAATGTCTCATGACATAGTCTCCACCATCCGTGCTCCTTAAGCAAATCTCGATGTTTCTAGAAAGGAATAACTACTCACCTGCGTGAGGGTGGGGCTCGGTTGCTGGCCTGCACTGGGCTCCCAGGCCCTTGGTGCAGCTACCTGGCCGGGTGGTCAGAATCCCAGGGCCCCAAAAGCTGGATGCCCGGACGTGGGCACGTGGCAGTCGTCTCACCTTTTACTGCCAGGGATGACTGCCTGCCTCAGAGATTCTGCTTCCTCCCAGCACTGATCCGTCCCATCCGGGAATGCTCCCCCAGCCTCAGATGAGCTCCCCTCCCTGGTGAGAGCAGGATCTTTGGCTTGGATTTACGGAGTGTCGCAAGTTTAGTCTGGCAGATGCTGCTGACTGGAAGCTGCCACTCGTCTTTTAAGCCTCTGCTCCTTGTACCTGTCCTTCCCCTTGTTTCAGCCCAGAGTTGGCTGGGTCCCTGCCCCTGTTCCCACTCCTGGGGCATTGAGCGGGGGAGGTGGGTGCTCTGTTGAGAAGCCAGCATCTTCCCTGCCATACTTCTCTGCATGAGGGCGTCCCTGCCTCTTTCTCTCTTTATGATGGTCTTGGCTGTCTGCTGGAGAGGGTCAGGGGTACCAATGGAATACAGATTATTATGGGACCAGAGCGATGCTCCCTCTTGGTGCTCCTCTGAGCCACCCAGCCCCCAGCAGCTTCTCTGACCTTCTCTGTTAATGAGTGTAGATTTTCTTCCTGGCCTGTGTCTACCGTGAAGTATTAATATTCATCTTACCCATAAACAAAATAAGACAGGCACATTAAGCTTCCCTGAATCTAGGAATTTTCCTTGGAAAAGATCCTTTTCCAAGACTGGGCAACATTTTCCCCATTCTTGCCCTGGGGTCTCAGTTTCCCCTGTCCACAGTCTTGTGGCCTATGCCCCAGGCCCCCTCACCAATGGCCAGTTAAGAGGTGGGCCTGATGGGCAGGTAGCAGGGTCTCCTTGCCTGGGCACCTGGCTCTCAGGGAATCTGTTGACATTCCTCCTACCTAGCTTCTGAAAGCTTTTTACACATAGCAGCCGCTCATTGTTTAAATGTGGGGACACTTTTCATCCGCTCTGGTTGGCGGTGTTCCATCTGGTGCTGCTGAAGGAGACCTTTTTGCTTCAGAATCTGAAACAGCCCTGAAAAACCGTCTTCTATGCCCCTCTCTTTCTGTGTGGATGTGTCCGTTTTGCACTGCTACAAAGGAATACCTGAAGCTGAGTAGTTTATAAGGAAAAGAGGTTTATTTGGTTCAGGGTTCTGCAGGCTGTGCAAGCAGGGCACCAGCATCTGCTCAGCTCCTGGTAAGGCCTCAGGAAGCTTCCGAAAGCCTTTTAAACATGGCAGAAGGCAAAGGGGGAGCCAGTGCATTACGTGGTGAGAGACGGAGTGAGAAGGGGGAGGACTCGGACTCTTTTTAACTATCACATCTCATGGAAACTCATTGCCACGGAGAGGGAGGGCACCAAGTCATTCAGGAGGGATCTGCCCTTGTCACCCACACACCTTCCGCCAGGTCCCATCTCCAGTACTGGCAATCACATGTCAACATGAGATTTGCAGAGGACAGACATCCAAACTCTCTCACTGGGCATTCTTGGGAGTCAGGGAAACTCATCTTTTAAGCAAACTCCAAGTGGCCTTCCTGCTGGCCACTTTGCACCTGACCAGGGCTTAAAAATATTCTGTGATATTCTTTGAACCTTAATCTCATCATGGTGTTCTCCAAGTCAGCAGTGACTTCCGGGAGACACACCCGTCTCTGCCCACCAGTTAGTGATGGTCTTAGCTGTCCCCTCTGGAACAGGAGGCACACCCGTCTCTGCCCACCAGTTAGTGATGGTCTTAACTGTCCCCTCTGGAAGAGGAGACACACTCGTCTCTGCCCACCAGTTAGTGATGGTCTTAGCTGTCCCCTCTGGAAGAACTGGCTCCAGTGCATTGGTTGTGTAGGTGGCACTGCCTGAGGTCCTGGCAGACCCAGGTGAGGCCTCCTAAGTGGCAGATTTGAATTTCTGGTCACCAAAACAAGGCCGATTACTTACTTTGATTTCTAGAATTCAGTTTAATTTTTTATTCCAGTCTCCTCTCCTCTGGTTGGGTGGGAAATTAAGCTCAGTCCTTGTCCCCAACCCGAGCTTTACCCACAGTTTGGAGACCCTGCGCAGCGTTTATGCATCGGGAGGTGGGGTCTAGTCGTTGGAGATCTGTTCTGGAAAATCACCGCATAAATACCCCTTGTCCCTGCCTTACTGCCGCTTCAGGCTGAACATCTCTGTGCTATTCCCGGGCTGGACTACGGATGTGTAAGTCTTGTGTAGACCCTGCCCTGTGCCTCTGGATTCCCGCCACGCAGACTTCCTCCAGGGTGCTGCAAAGAACTGAGGCCAGTTCTTGTCTTCTCTTGGGGCCTGTCTCCTGTTCTCCCCCAAGCCAAAGGCAAGCTCCCTTTTATCTGAGAAAAAGCCTTGCTCCTTCCTGCTTCTTCAAAGCTACCTGCTTTGTAAACCCTAATACCTCTCCTAGGGGTTTAGGCTTAAAAAAGCTGGAACATCTTGCGATCGACTTCATCTTTCTACACTGCCATCGGCCTCCCTGGGGGAAAGTTTGCAATGAGCCCGGTATCTGCTCCAATGTGGAGGAGGAGGGAGGGGAAAACAGATTATCATCACAGAATGTGATCCATCCATGTGCATAAATGTGACCTTCTGTAAGTGCCAGGGGTGTGATGTTAAATCCTAACACAGATGGCTCTTCTGTGGAGGTGGAGACCACGGAGATAACTTCATTAGTTACTTTGTTTTTGATGTTCTAAAATAACACTTCAAGAATAGATGCTGGAGAATGATAAATGAAGAGTTGGCAGGCTCTTGAGTGAGGCATGCAGCTCTAGAGTACAATTTGGAAGCCCCTGGCCGCATGTAGCTGGAGAGCACTCAGAATGGAGTGAGTCCAAATTGAGATGTGCTGTGAATGTAAAATATACACTAGATTCCAAGGACTTAGTGTAAAACATATAAATCATCACATTAACAATTTTAAATATGAGGATAAATCAAAATGATAATATGTATATGTTGAGTTATATCAAATATATATGTATATATATTTGTTTGTTTGTTTGTTTTGAGAGGGAGTCTCTCTCTGTCACCCAGGCTGGAGTGCAGTGGCACGATCTTGACTCACTGCAACCTCCACTTCCTGGGTTCAAGAGATTCTCCTGCCTCAGTCTCCCTAGTAACTGGGATTACATGTGCCCGCCACCACACCAGGCTAAATTTTGTATTTTAGTGGAGATGGGGTTTCACCATGTGGCCAGGCTGGTCATGAACTCCTGACCTCAAGTGATCCACCCGCCTTGGCCTCCCAAAGTGCTGGGATTACAGGCCTGAGCCACCACACCTGGTTATCCACAGAGTTTTTGAATGTCCTTCTCTGCAGTCTTTACACACTGAAAGGACAGCCTGGCTGCTGTGATGCCCTTGGCTCACTTTCCTCCCTTGAGTGGCTCAGGAGCTGGGCTCCCACATCCTCTCTGCTGCATGTTGCTGAGGAGAAATCCGAGGCCAGCTCGATTCGTTTTTCTTTTATAAGTGACTTTATCTTTTTGCCTGGTTGCCCCCAAAATTCTTTTTTGATCTTTAAAGTCCATTAAGTGTTAGGATTTGTCTCAGTGCTGGCTGCCATGGTCCATTGTCCCTGGTATACAGTGTACCCTTTCCATCTGTACACTCCAGACTTCTATTTCAGACAAGATTCCTTGGATTGCATCTGTAAATAAATATTTGTCCTGTTTCATTTTATGCTTATTTTAAATTGGACAAATACATTACAGGTTGCTTTGTATGTGCCGGGTCCTCTTCCAGCCTCTTACCAAATTCCAGCTCACTCGATCCTCATAACTTACTCCTATGGAGTAGGCACTATTATTGTTTTCATTTTAGTGATGGAGAAACCAAAACAGAAGGTGGTTGTGATGTAGCAGGACGAGCCGCAGACAAAACCTCTCAGACGCCAAGTTGTAGAAGGAACGGCTTTATTCAGCTGGGAGCATCGGCGAGCTACCGCCTTAAAATCCAAGCTCCCCGAGTGCACAGTTTCTGTCCCTTTTAAGGGCTCACAACACTAAAAATTTCACATGAAGGGTCATGATTGATTTGAGCAAGCAAGGGGTACGTGACAGGGGCTGCATGGACCAGTGGTCAGAGTGAAACAGAACAGAGGAGGGAGTTTCACAATGTTCTTTTATACAATGCTGGGAATCTATGGATAATATCAGTTTCTAAGTCATGAGTTGATTTTTAACTACTGGGTTTAGGCCAGGCAGGCCCAGGCCTGGTTTTGGGCCTGACGCCAGGCTACCTGTCTTTGGTTTTGCTTCCTTGTTTTTTCTTAAAACAGGTACTGAGTATAAAACAATATGAGAGTGGCTCTCTCTTTCTTCATTTCCCCCCTTTTGAGACTCTCACTTTTTATTAGTGGGAATTCTCACTCTTATTTTTGCTACTTCTGTCTTTTTGTGCAATAGATTGATAGTGATTCATATAGTACACTTGTGCTGAAGCATTTTGGTGAATTAAGGCAGTGATGAAGCTTTTTTATCATTTGAAGAAGTACAGGTAGCAAACAAGGGAGCAGTAAGCAGGTTATTACTATTACAACTTTTATTATAAGAGTTTTAAATCTTCTTAGTGCTGGGAACTAATTTTCAAACATGGGTCCCGGATTAAGTCCGTGCCACACTTGCATGGGTACATGTGCCAGTTTTGTCATATTTTTAACTATGTCTTTAACGACTTGCCTTTGATTATCTGTGTGTAGACAGTAATTAGTAAGGTTAAATTTCTTATAGACCTCTTTTTCAGCTGCTAGCAAGTAGTCGAGAGCCAATCTATTTTGATAGATAGCATTTCTTATCCGAGTTTCTCGCCAGGCCAGAATAGTCAAGGCTTGACCGGTTTTATTAGTGATGATTTTTAAAACAGCTTGCAACCATATGATTCGGTTGAGCATGTAAATGGGGGTCCAGTATTCCTATGAGCCATCTTGTGTCTAAGTGGCAGGCCTATAGTATTGTATGATTTTTAGGAGGTCATTTATCATTTTTTTAATTACCTATGGCTATGCTTTGTTTTCCGTGGGAAGCATAGACAGGGAAGCTCAGAAGTTCACCTGTTTTTATGGGCAGTAAGAAGAAAGATGGCTTAATAGTGCCAATAACACAACCACCTGTCTACTGGTCAGGCAGCTTAGCATAGGCTCTATGTCTACATATCCAGTATAACCCGGTGGGGGCAGTCTAGCCCTGGTGGAATTCTGGGTGGGACTGTTTTTGTGGTACTATTATACAGCTTTTACCTAAGACAATTAAGCTGCCCTACAGGATCAGTGAATCCTTTTCCTTCTCTAGCTCTGCAATACTGTCTAATAATTGAGAATTTTAGAACCTAAACATTGTCAGGGTGGTTCTTTTGGGCCAGAAATTCATCAGGAACTGGGTCTGCAGGAACTAATTCTCGGGCTTCCTGTGGCCATTGATCTCTTATTACAGTTTTTTCCACAAACATAACATGAAGTGACATTTAGAGATGGGGCTACATGCTCAACTAATTGCAGAAACAAATTTCTGGTTTTTCCTGGAGTCTCTGGTACTGGCAGATTTAGTTTATCATAGAAAGTCTGAAATACTAGTTCTGGAGAGAGTTTACAAACCTCCTCTTTTACTAAGATAGTTACTCTAGGACCTAGTCCTTTTTTATTGATGCCCAGAGATACGTGTTCTCCTTTTTTTTTTTTTAACCTTGGGTTTAAGGGATTTGTAATTATTAATTTTAAGGGGTTGCAGCTTCCACTCGTACAGGATGAGCTGCCTTCTCCTTTTTGGAGCTAAACAGGATCTTTTTTGTTTTTATTTTTATTTTTTTTTAAGTAGCCCAAATGAAACAAGACCAGTATTGACACATCTCACATAAATATAATTCTTGACAGATATACTTATTTTCTGCTGTGTAACTTTTTCCCCAATCTACAGAACCACATCCCATCCCAGGCTGCTTATTATTCATAGCGGCACAGGCGTCAGATTTTAAGGTTACATTTTTGGGGACCCCTCTTTTTTCTGTTTTAGCTATTACTTTACTTGTGTTACTTAGAAAAGGACCAGTCCTTAATTTTATTTTAAAAACTGTGATCATGGGAGGTTCAGAGGGGTCGTAGCACACATCGGGCTGGTCACTTCCCGGATTACATATCTTGTACTGGGTGTCATTATACAAACAAGTTTCTTTTAGAGTCCTGGTACACTTATAATAACCATAAAATAATAGGACCGTAGCAATCTTTTGTCCTACCTCAGTGACTTGATGTATATACTGGGAACAGCCCTCAGTCTGAGGAAGGTCAGTTGAAGTCCTTACTGTACAAGTCCAAATTTTAAGGAAAATGAGTCCCATGATGTGTTTCCTCATGCTTCAGCCATGCGTGGACCAGTGAGCTTCTGGGTGTGACTGGAGCAGGGCTTGTCGTCCTCTTCAGAGTCACTTTGCAGGGGTTGGTGAAGCTGCTCCTATCCACGTACAGCTCCCAGTCTAGTGATGTTTAAGGATGGTCTTGGAAGTTGTGCCCACTAGAATAAACTGAGTCCAAAACTTTTACACAGTTATGTTTAACTGGGCTCTCTGAGACCAGGAGCAAGGTGGTGGGGTTTAGGGTGTTGCAAACTTCAATGGCTATGCGGGGATTTTTACAGAGCAAGCTTTGGTATCCAGTTAGTCTAGCATTTATTAGCAAATAGTGTCCTTTGGTTTATATTAAAATCACCACAGCATGGGGGGACTTTATATTTAGGTTTTGCCTAAGAGTTAGCTTATCTGCTTCTTGTGCTAACAGGGCCATTGCTGCCAGGGCCCTTGGACATGGGGGCCAGGCTTTGGAAACCTCGTCTGGTTGTTTTGAGAGATAGGCCACTGGCCTTGGCCAGGGCCCTACAGTCTGGGTTAAAACTTCAACTGCCATTTTTTATTTTATTTTATTTTTTTGACACATAGAGTGTAAAGAGTTTTGTCAGGTCAGGTAGCCTCAGGGCTGGGGCTGACATAAGTTTTTCTTTTTAACTCATGAGAAGCTCATTGCTGTTGGTTGTAATAGATGTAGTTTATTTAGTCTACATTTTTATTGACTGTCATCTGCCAAAATGTTGATTTTAATCCTGTAACTATTTGATTTCAAGCTTTAAATTGATCTGGTATTCTTTGCGGGGCTTTAATTACATCTAAATAGATGTGAGAGTTGAAAGACCTATAAGGGGCTTCTCTCGCTTTATGATGTCTTATTATTATTATTATTATTATTATTTTCCTCTGGTTGATGAAATGTCAGGGTGAAAGGGATAGCCAAATGGACTAAAGCACAAGTGCCACGCTAGTTGTTCGGCAGAGTGCCCAGTAAAGGTCCACCACAATACCACACACATCTGCTCGGGGATGAACAAGGGCTGACTGATTGATAAGCTCTTGAACATTCTTAAGCTCATTGCATCCCTTCAGGTCTCCAAGGAATGCTAAGTCTCCTCCCTGCTGTGAGAGACACCAAGTGAACTTAGTGTTGGGAGAAGGAAGCTGGATGGCCCTCGGGGGCTGACCCGCAGGGACTTTGGGGTATAGCAGAGAGACCTGGCATGACTTATTACTCCAGGCTGTAGCATCCTGGAAAAGAGCTACCATGCAGCCCACGCCTGGTCGACTGGAGGACCACCTTCTCCGGGCCTCTGGCCTGCCATGTGCACAAGCATAACAATTGCTTTTGTTTAACGTGCAGATGGAATATTTGATCCGTTTTAACCAGGCATTTGCATCTTGGTATGCTGTCTTAATTGCCAAAGTTTAAGTCTTTAACTTCTATGATCCTCTAGTAAAATGAATGTTTCCTTTAGCACCTATCTTTATTAGTTTTTAGACCAAAGAAAGCTAAACACCATTTTATATTTAATAATGCTGCTTGTATGATTTTTATACCAGATAAGCTAAATTTTACCTTTATATTAGTGTGTTATTAATGTTAAACTTAATTTTAATAAAAACCTTGTAGACATATGTATCCAATTTTTCATGTTTGACTATAAGGTAAGATTTTATAGACTCTTTTTAACCTTTTATAATTTTTGTTAAAGAGCAGGTTGATGCTTTAAGAAAAACCTGTTGTATTTTTATTTTAATGTCCAGTTCACAGAAAAACTGGATAATACCTTTTTAATTTTAGCTAATATGTTTACACACAGAATTTTTTTACAACTAACGTTTTAAAACTTGCTTAAACTTTCAAAACAATAATTTTTTAACCTTTTAATGTAGGTCAAAATCCACATTCTTTTTTTTTTTTTTTCTCTTGAGATGGAGTCTCACTCTTTCATCCAGGCTGGAGTGCAGTGGCGCAATCTCGGCTCACTGCAAGCTCCATCTCCCGGGTTCATGACATTCTCCTGCCTCAGCCTTCCGAGTTGCTGGGACTATAGGCGTCCGCCACCACGTCCGGCTAATTTTTTGTATGTTAGTAGAGACAGGGTTTCACCATGTTAACCAGGATGGTCTTGATCTCCTGACCTCATGATCCACCCGTCTCGGCCTCCCAAAGTTCTGGGATTACAGACGTCAGCCACTGCGCCCGGCCTAAAATCCACATTCTTATGCCTCCTTGTAATCATTTTACCAAAGGTGTATTTTACTTTTTTTATACACCTTGCACATAAACTGTTTCTTCAGTTGTACTCAGGAGGCCTTATTACTTTTAAATTATACAACAGTTTTTGCATACAATTTTTTTAACCTGTTTTCTTTTATGACTTTTGCAGACAATTTTTTGACATGTCTCAACTTTTTGACTTATTACAAGCTTTTTTTAAACAACTAGTTAATTTATTTCAAGACAAGAATTTACCATGTGACATTCTTTTTATATAAATTCTGCCTCCCTCCTTTTTTTCCTTTTTAAAAAATTTTCAACAGTTCCTAGTGGGGTGGGCTTATTTTGCGCCTGACCCATATTTTCTCAAGACAAAATGCCACACTCACACCACACACACTCACCACAAAACAAAGAATGGGTAAAGAGGGCACACACACACTTTTATCGTTTATACCAAACCAAAATCAGAATACCACGAAATTCAAAATCTGAGTATCAAGAAATTTAAGCCAAGTCAAAACCAAAGTATCAAGCAATTCAAGTCAAGTCAAAACCAGAACAAAATGCTAATCCAGGCACACTGTGGGTAATCAGGCCATGCTTCCACTCAAATGGAGTGGGGCAAGTTCCAAAGACTAGTCTTACCAAGTTTCAGAGGTCTGGACCTTCCCGGTGTTCAGCCACTGTGTTAATCCTCCACGGGGGCCTGCTAGGTGCTGCTCTGATGAGGCGTTCCACCAGGGCAGTTGCCTACCTGGGAGCGATCTTTGGATCACATCACTCAGGCTGGTCACAGTTCCCTGCAGGGATGCTCCACAGGGCAGGCCTAAGCTGCCTAAGGGGCTGCCTCGGCCCTCCGTCAGTTACCTCGCTTCCCGGTCAGGGAACCAAGAAATGTAGCAGGACAAGCTGCAGACAAAACCTCTCAGACACCGAGTTGTAGAAGGAAGGGCTTTATTCAGCTGGGAGCATCAGCAAGCTACTGCCTTAAAATCCAGGCTCCCCGAGTGCACAATTTCTGTCCCCTTTAAGGACTCACAACACTAAAGATTTCACACGAAAGGGTCGTGATTGATTTGAGCAAGCAGCCGGTATGTGACAGGGCTGCATGCACTGGTGGTTGGAGAGAAACAGAACAGGGCAGGGAGTTCCACAGTGTTCTTCTATACAATGTCTGGAATCTATGAATAACATCGGTTTCTGAGTTATGAGTTGATTTTTAACTACTGGGTTTAGGCCAGGCAGGCCCAGGCCTGGTTTTGGGCCTGGCGCCAGGCTGCCTGTCTTTGGTTTTACTTCCTTGTTTTTTCTTAAAACAGGTACTGAGTATAAAACAATATGAGAGGGTCTCTCTCTTTCCTCAGTGAAACTTGTCCAAATTCACATAACTCCTAATAGCATGTGGCAGAGTCAGGATTCAAAATCAAGACTGTTTGTTCTCGTAACCATTGCATCATGCTGGTTTTCTTCTTCAGAGACTCATTTTATCTGTTTGGTGTATCTCCTTTAACAGTCTTCTACATCTATTATTTTCTCTCTGATATTTTCAAGCACATTATTTCTCCTTCTGTTCACCCTCTGTGGTTTCTTACAGTGAGTTCCACAGCACTTTTTTTCATTGAGCTTGCATCAATTTCATCTTAACTGCTGTGCTTTTTTTCCCTCTTTACTGAGTTTTTTTTTGGGGGGTGGGGGACAGTTTCTCACTTTGTTGCCTAGGCTGGAATGCAGTGATATGATCAAAGATCACTGCAACCTTAAACTCCTGGGCTCAAAGGACCTTCCTGCCTCAGCCTTCTAAAGCCCTGGGACTATAGGCACATGCCACCATGCCCAGCTAATTTTTTATTTTTGCAGAGATTGGGTGTGTGTGGGGGTCTCACTATGTTTTCCAGGCTGGTCTCAAACTCCTGGCCTCAAGTGATCTTCCTGCCTTGGCCTCTCAAACTGCTGGGATTACAGGTATGAACCACTGCACCTGGCCCTTTCCTGAATTTTTATTTTTTATATTTCATCTTGTTGCCTTTCCATCTCATTTTTGAGTTCTTGAATTTCTGCTTTGTATTCTTTCCTAATGGAGATGATGGCTTCATATAGATATTTAATTCACAGAAAAAAAATGTTGGATCATAATTGTAAGGACTCCTTGGTAACATTTTTAGTGTGTTCTTCATCTCTTGGTAGTTTTACTGCTCTTTTCCCCGTAAGTTTCTTATAGTATCCTTGTTTGGATGCTGTGTACCAGCTTCTGTTTTATTGATCACCATGGAATGGACACAAGCTATCTGCAGGCATGTCCTACGGGAGGTAAGGTTGGGAAGGGGCTAAGATAGCCATCTATGCCTCACAACTCAGGGGCTCTCTGCTTTTTTGCTGCTGCAGGGACAGAGTGGTTCCTGCATGTAAGTTTGTTCTGGGTGATACTTTGCGAAGCCGTACCTCTTTTGCCTCTCTTAACCAAGTAGGCAGATTTTGCTGTTAGCACTTGTCACTGAGGTTCCAGCATCCAGCATTGCCGACAAGGCTCACCTTTGACTGTGGGTGAGGCACCCCCCACTTCCTCAGAGCTGCCACAGCCCTCTTGACCACTCTGGGTACACATTCTCTGTGCTTTCTTCTGCATTGCTTCTGCCCCATCTCAGCTGTTCTCCACAGCCCTTATCGGTATGTTACGTTTGTCTCCCTAGTTTGGAGGAAAAAAGGTGTTTGTGTTTTCTTTTCCATTCTCATTTCCCCTCATAATTTTTAGAAAAGGGAAACAATATTGACTTATATAGCTTTGTTCATCCTGGAAGTAAAGGCTAAGTGTAAACGTTCCAAGATGTATGAAGGCGTGGCTCTAAGAGCAAATGTGGAACCTGAAGTCTTCATCGACTGCGTGGAGTGGACAGTGTCAGTCAATTTTTTGATCATAGGGTTATGTGGCACACATTATGTTGCCTCTCATTTAAATAAAATTGATAAAGTATCATTTGAATACTTAGCCCATCTATTCTTAATTTCGCAAATTCCAAAATAATTTTTGAAAGCATGATATACAATTGTGGTGTTTTAAAAGAGAATATAATTTGTAATATTAGAAAATAACTTTCATCCTTTGTTTTGTTCTCTTACTACTAGATTAGATATCTCCTGATGTAATTAATTAGAAAGCATGATGTTTCTAATTATTGGACCAGGGAAGTGTCGCTAGGTGCGTGCATACATTATCACATTTGTATGAGGCTGGGGGTCTGAACCGAGGCTGTCAGGAGCACCTGACTATATTGTACTCTCCATAGTATAGACAATTTGGAAAATATGGAGAAGGAAGGAAAAGAAACATTCTTGCCATCCAGATATTTGCACCGTTGAATATTTTGGTATATTTCCTACCAGTCTTCTCACTATATACTTAAAAATAATTAAAGGATAAATATATTATTGTACAAGTCGAATATTGAATTTTCTACTTAATATAGAATCAAGTGTTTTCCCACTTGATTTTTTAAATCAAAAAATATAAAATTTGTGTAGTTGACATTAAAAATATTGAATACTTCATTAAAGTCGTATATTAGAGTTTTGTCAGTCATTTCCTATTAGACATTTGGGTAATTTCAATCTTCTTTTGCTGTTAGAGATCATACTGTACTTATCTTTTGTGTGGTGTATTTACTTCTATAGTTTAGATTTAAAAAAAATAGATTTCTAGTAGTGAAAATATTGAACCAAAATATTTGAACATTGTGGGGTAATCTCTCATGCTGAATTGCTTTCCGAAAAATATTTTAAGACAATACAACTCACACCCATTTCACAGAACCTGAATTAGCATAAAAATAGTATCTCATTGTTTCCATCTGAATTTCTTTAAGAAATTAGTGTCAATTAGTATTAAAAGTAGTGAAGTTGAACATTTTTGGATTTGTTAACTTCTTTTGTAAACTGCCTGTTGGTCTGTTACCCTTTTCCTTGTGGGGGTCTCGTGTTTCTTATCACATCGTGTGAACAGCCTTTGATGTATTACATATGGATAATTTATGTTGGTCATTGTGTTCCTTTTCATTTTGGCTATTTTGTATAGGCAACCATAAAATTTACACAGTAACTCTAATCTATAAATCCTATAGCTCCTTCGTAACTGTATTTCTTCTCCTTTCGGTTCTTTATGGCCTGAATTTAAAACAAAAGCAAAAATTGTTTTGGTCCTTCTAGATTTATTTTGAAGTATGGTGTGATGTGGGAATATAAATGGATTTTCCCTAAAATATGTAGCAACTGCCTTCACACCACTCACGCACCCTTTCTTTCTCCACTGACCTCTGTGTCACCCTTTGCAATATATTATATTCTTCTATATGACGCTTGCTCCTGGACCGCCTGCTATGCTTCAGGGCTCTTTCTCTTTCTAGTCTGAGGTTGGTCATGACCATTTGAGTATAATTTGTTTTTCTACCTACTCTGTATATTTATTGTAGATGTGAAGAATGGGCTTCATGTTATCCAAATAAACCTTCACTTTGAATGTCGCTTGCCAGACTGAGTCTTCTAAGGCGAGTGCACGTGTGCTTGGTTTCTGTGCTGTCTTATTCAAGGCACACTATTTTTCTCATAATATTTATTGACATGCTAAGCTTTTTGGGTTTTGCTCCAAATACATTTTTCTTCTCTCTTCCTTGGTTTATTGACATAATTTGGTTAGCTCCAGTGATACACTTTGAAAGAAAAAAGATTGAGCTGTATCAGCAGTTTGCTTACTGCAGCTTTGCTTTTTGGTGTATTAAAGCCTTTAAAATTTTGAAACAATAATATTATTGTTACTGGTGGAGGGCGTCCAGGTCCTTGGCATTTTGAAGAAAGAATTGGACAAAACTCACAAACAAAGCCAGGAAAAAAATGAAGCAACAAAAGCAGGGATTTACTGAAAATGAAAGTACCCTCCACAGGGTGTGAGCCGCCTGAGCACAGGGGCTCAAGAGCCCAGTTACAGAATTTTGTGGGGTTTAAATACCCTCTAGAGGTTTCTCATTGGCCGCTTGGTATACACCATATGCAAATGAAGTAGTGGCCTGCAATCAGTCTCATTGGTTGTGGAAAGAAACTAGTCAGAGGCCGACATGAAGTTGCAAAGGTTACACCTTATGCAAACGTCTGATTGATTGTGGAAAGCAGCCAATCAAAGGTACTTTCAATTTTCCATCTGCCAGGCAGAAAAGGTGTGTAGGGGGTGGGGTTTGCAAAGGGAGTACCTCTGGTTCTTCTGTTACTTAGGTGTGGAAAGTTGGGGTTTTCCTTTTGATTTAGTTCCAGGAAGTCACTGAGAACCGGCCTTAGGTTCGCTGCCTCCAGACCCTATTCCCCCGCCTCGTTATCAATTATCAATTGGAGATTTAAAAAGCTATAATTGGTTTTGAAAGTTTTCAAAGGACTTTGGACTGCTCTAACCTAAATTACTAAAGCCTGGATAAATAGATAGACACATTGCTACAAGTTCTGATTTCATTTAATTTTGTTGTTTGATACTCATAGGTGAGTAGATATTTGTATGAATCTTCACTTCTTATAATGGGTTTGATGCATACATTGTAATGGTGTCTGCAAATAAATTAGTTATATATGAATTATTATTAACTTTTAAACCTCATATTTTAGGATAGTTCCTTATATCAATGCTTCTTCTGAGGAAAACAAAAAGTAGTTGTAGACTGAGAGCAATTCTATCTAGTTTCTTGCTTCATTGTAAAGGCAAAAATAGATGTATCTTCATGTAAAATTATTTATTGATTCTGTGCTGGCTTTAGATTCCTGTAGGTACATTAATTGCTTGGAGGGATTTCTCCCAAAAGTTTTTTCTGTGTGTTTGTTTTTCCGGGACTGCTCTTTCCAGGCGAGGGAAAGCTTTTCCCAGTGTTTTGACAGTGACAGCGTGAGCCGCTTAGGGGGTGCATTAGGTAGCGCGTTACATTTTACCTTTTTTTAAAATTTTATATTGCTCTTCAGGAGTTTGTGGTCATTCTTCTTTGACTGTAAAGAATGTGAAGGCAGAGGACAGGGAGCAGACTCAGGTTCACAGCACCTGCTGAGTCAGGAGCCCTCTGAGCATGTGTGCAGAGGTGGCCCTGATGCGATGGTGATGCCTGCCCCCTAGGGATCAAGTGAAATTGCCTCTAACCTTGATTCCGTGGCTTGGTGGTGTCTAAAGACCCTTTTGCCCAATTTCTGTGAACTTCTAGAGCAGGAGGCATACCCTTCTATTCCCATCACCCTCTGGGATCCTGTGCCTGCCTGCGTGGTGTCTGGTTTCCCCACGTTAGTCTGGAAGAAAATTCTATTCTAAACTATCTATTCTAAAATTCGATTCCTCTCCGCACCATCCTCTGACAGTCTGTAGGTATGATTTTAACAGATGCCACTGACTCTCTGGGAGGTGAGGAAGGACCGACATACATCCTCCCTGCTGCCTCCTTTCTATTTCTGTTTGCCTTCTGAAGCTTCTCACCTTTTCAAGAGCAAAACATGCCACTGAGTCCTCTCGCCACTCGATGGCATATATCTTGCACTCGAGGTTTGCTGAGCTTCTTGTACCTGTTGGTTTACAGTTTTCATCAAATTTGGAAAAATGTCAGCCATTATTTCTTGATCACAGGTCTACATGTCACCTGCAGTTTGATTAACGTAGAATGGACTCTCCTTTAGTGCTAATTTTTTTTTTCTTTTTTTGAGATGGAGTCTCTTTCTGTTGCCCAGGCTGGAGTGCAGTGGCACAGTCACGGCTCACTGCAACCTCTGCCTCCCGTGTTCAAGCGATTCTCCTGCCTCAGCCTCCTGAGTTGCTGGGATTACAGGCACCTGCCATGATGCCCAGCTAATTTTGTGTTTTTAGTAGAAACTGAGTTTCATCATGTCGGCCAGGCTGGTCTCTGACCTTCAGTGATCCACCTGCCTCGGCCTCCCAAAGTGCTGGGATCACAGGCGTGCGCCACCGTGCCCGGCAGTCCAGGGGTTTATTCTTATTGTGGTGAATGCATGGGCACGAGCTGAGGCCTGCTATGTGCCACATTTAAGGCCCCTGCTCATGTCATATCCAATTGGCCAGAGCCAGTCACATGATCATGTCCTACAGCAATGGCTGGGGAGGTCTACTCCACTCACACGGAGGTGGGGAGGAAAGTGAACGTTTGATGAACAGTAATGTACGCCCTCACAATCTTTTGTTCTTTTGTGATTCCTTTTTTGGCTTGGAGACAGTGTTTGCTGGAAAGTGAATCAACTTTGGGATCAGACCTGGATTCAAATCTGAGTTTTGCCACTAAATACTTGTGTGACCTTGGGCAAGTTACCTAATCTCTCTGAGCTATGTTTCCTCATTGATAAAAATGGGAATAATAACATCTACCCCGTAGTTTCTGGGATAATTAAAGCATACGACACACGTGGAAATATCTAGCACAAAACTGACATTCCATTAATGGTAGTTTCCTTTTTTTCTTCTTGGGATTCCAAGTGGGCTTTTATTGTAGATATTGGTTCTGGAAAGTGAAATAATCTAAAAGGATTTGGCAGCCTGTGTCACAAAGAGCATTTTTCGTAATGGTCATGATAGTAACCAGTTTGTCTGCATGCATAACGATGGGTGAATTGTAATTTGGAACAAGGAAGTGAAAACTGTACTGTTAAACTTTGTTCTTATGGGAAATGCGTCCATTTGTCAAGGTGGATCCTAGGAGGAGGCCACAGGGGGCTTTGTAGGGGAAATCAGGAGCGCCTGTCCTTCCTCCACCACAACTAGAATCTGACTCAGTGGTAAGTAGGGTTATGCCGTGGGGTCTGTCCTGGGCGTGAATTTCACCTACTTCTGTGTTGTCAGACTGAGCTCTGTAAGAAGTGTAAATGGTGCAATACTATTTATAAATTGGACGTGGTAATTTTCAATTCTCAGAAGCTTTCATGGAGGCATGGATTGTCCCGGATGCGGGCTGGGCTTGCTGGTGTTTGGGAAGGAACTTTAACTGCTGGCTAAAGCTCTCCAGGGACTGTGTCTTTAAGAGGGACAGGCCCAATCTTCTGAGCAGCTGCTTTTTAGGTTATGAAGGTCCTGTGGGCCCAGGAGGAGGGAGTCCATTTAGTGGTCTGGGGACTCCTTTTCAGCAAGGAAAAAGACTTCTGATCTCTTGGGTTTGGAGGAGGCTTCATCTTTTATTTTGGTTCTCTTCCTGTATATCCTTGAAAATTTAATTAAACTGAAATAGGAAGTATGGATTAGTAAAATTACATTAGAGTAAATATCTTCCCTGAGGTCCCGGCATCAGGCTAAAAAAAGTAAACGATTTTGGCATTGATGCCTCTAGCTCAGGACCTAGGCTCAGCAGTGGAGCGAACAGTGGACTTCTCTGAGATGGTGTGATGTCAGGCTTCTCAGATGTGGAAATTCAAGGAGCCTGGCGGTGGGATGAGCACCCGGGCTGAAAGCCGTGGTCAGAACTCCACGCTATCGCTTCAAGCCAGAGCTTTGTACTTTATACACAAGGGAAAAGAGGCACATTGCAAACAGTTGGTGCATAGTTTTTTGTTTTTTTTTTGTTTTTTTTTTTTTTTTTGAGACGGAGTCTCGTGCTGTGTCACCCAGGCTGGAGTGCAGTGGCGCGATCTCGGCTCACTGCAAGCTCCGCCTCCCAGGTTCAGGCCATTCTCCTGCCTCAGCCTCCGATAGCTGGGACTAGCATAGTTTTAACTTTAAGGTGGTTTCATGTATACAACCCAAAGTACCAACAACACAGAACCCTCTCACAGTTTGGTAGATCAGGGTTGGACAACAAGGCATACCTTTCACCCTTACACTTCTAGGCCTACCCCACTCACAGCAAGCATCGCTAATCAGTCCATCATTGCTCTCCGCTCTAGCCTGTACTCACCTGGCTTCATCTCCTCTCAGCACAGCCCTCTGGCCAGCCCCTGCTCATTGTTTAGAACTATCAAACAGCTCTCATTCTGCTCACCATCATATTTTGCTTATGGGACAAGAGAAAGGCTGCAATGAATGAATCAAAAGAATAAATATTAGGTAATAGCAAAAGGTAATGTTTTTCTGAGAGTATTTTTATTTGTGTCCAGTACTCCTGGCAAATGTCGTTAGAACAGCTACTATACTCTACCAATATTATTCTTAAGTCCAAAATCATTGTAGCTGTAAAACTGTGGTTGATTCTACCTTCAGAAACTGTACTTTTTGTGTTGGTGGAGAAAAATGCATGAACTAAGACTAAATATTATGAAACTGAATTTTATTTACATAAGGATACATTCAGGCTGCTATGCTTAAAGGGAAAAATAACCAAGTCCTTTTCCTGGCAGACACCTGTGATCTCTAATTAGCTATTTAGAGGGTATTGGCCCATCAATTAGGCTTGGCATTGCTTCTTTGTTTTTAAAATCTCCAATTTAATTTAGAAGCACTGATTGGTGCCTGTTTATGGCTTACTGGCGGCAGGAGATTCTTTCAGAAGTCTCTTTCCTTCTCGCTAAAATTCAGTTGAATTCAGTGGATGCAGCTGTGCATCCAAAATTGTTGCCACGTTGCGACTGACAAGGCTGAGAGACTTTAATTACCTCCAAAGTCCTGCCCCTTGTAACAATGGGCTGCCTTGGATTTCTTTCCTTTCTTTCTTTTCCTTCCTTCCTTCCTTCCTTCCTTCCTTCCTTCCTTCCTTCCTTCCTTCCTTCCTTCCTTCCTTCCTTCCTTCCTTCCTTCCTTCCTTCCCTCCCTCCCTCCCTCCCTCCTTCCCTCCCTCCCTCTCTCTCTCTCTTTCTTTCTTTTCTTTCTTCTTTTTAAATCTCTTGAAACAGTGTCTCACTCTGTCACCCAGGCTAGAGTGCAATGATGCAATCTCGGCTCACCGCAACCTCTGCTTCCAGGGCTCAAGCGATTCTCCTGCCTCAGCCTCCCGAGTAACTGAGATTACATGCGCCTGTCACCAAGCCTGGCCAATTTTTGTATTTTTAGTAGAGACACGGTTTCACCATGTTGGCCAGGTTGGTCTCAAACTCCTGGTCTCAAGGGATTCACCTGCCTCAGCCTCCCGAAGTGCTGGGATTACAGGTATGAGCCACTGAGCCCAGCAGGATTTCTTTCTGCTGCTCTGACACAGCCCTCTGGTTAGTTAACAAGCATTTATTAAATATCTCCTGTGTACTTTTGAAACTTACTAGAGTTGAGTAGGAGGAGATTTGAAAGGAATGAAAGACAAGGTTCCCAGTCAGCGGGGAGCCCCATATTCTCAGAATGTCATTTTTGCTTCTGCCTTATGATTTAGGGGTTGTTGTTCCCACCATAACTGCAGGATCCCAATTAGCTTAAGAAATGTCCACCTGCACCTTGTCCTCTTCCCTTAGTGCACGCTTTTATCTGAGGTGTCTGCAGATCTTGTTTTCCCAGCTAAGGAGAGTAAGCCCCTAAGCCCAGGGAACCCCTCTGTTCCCACTCCCGTCTTGGGCTTACGTTTGGTGTACCTAGTTTTTTTCTAGGCTCCTGGCTATACTACGTCTTGTTCATCGGAGCCCTTTTGACACTGGGCAGAGGTGGGTTCAGCCTGGGTCTTAGGTCAGCCAGCACAGTCAACTCCTTAGAATTGTGCTGAAATAATCAAGGGGATCCAGGCATCCTGCTTCACCTAACACATGGGGCAGAGAGAAACCCCTCAAAACTCTTAAACATGAAATTGAATTGCCAGGGAAAAGAGCCAGTGTAGATTTCCGATTGCGTTTGAATTTCTGATTTTAGGGTGATGGCTCTGATTCCAGGGTGACAGATCCATGTCACATTTACTATTGCAAGATGGGTGCTGTGCTGGGCTCTGGGGATACAATGATGAAAAAAGGAGGCCTCTCTCCTCAAGGGACGTGTGTTCTAGAAAAGCCTGTTTGGAAGTCTCAACCAGGTGTCAGGAAGGTACCAGGGAGAGCGGGTACAAAAACAGATAAACGTAGTTCTGTCCTCAAGGAAGTCACGGTTTAATGAAGAAGACAAACTTCCAGATAGTGGAAGCCCAGCGGGAACTCTCGGCCTTGATAGGCTGGCAGGGGCCATCCCTGTGGGTGACGACCGATTCCAACGCAGCCAGATCACTGCGGAGCCAGCAGGTGTGTCTCTGCTCATCAGAATGTCACCGGAGGTCCTGACCTTGGGGACACAGCTCACCCACCATCACCACCTGCATCCGAATGACAAACTGGGTAGTTTCAGACGTAGGAAGAGATAAGTCTTTAAGCGCCTTGAGGGAAAACTAACGGTGACCAACACACCACAGATGGGTTTGTTCACATAGATCTTGTATCATGAGAATTTTCCAGGACACCCAAGGCCAGTGTTCCAGTGTGGCGGTGGGGGTCTTTGGAGACTAACAGTCCTGAAGCTGAATCCTGACCTCACCACTTATTAATTGTGTGGCCTTGGAGAAATTTCTCTGAGTCTCGGTGTGCTCATCTGTAAAATGGGGGCGATGACCTGGACTGAGGCAATTGTGAGTCAATGTGGTCATGTGTTTAAGTGCCCAGCGCAGTGGCTGGCACATAGTAGATACCTAGTAAAATTTCATTGTCCCCTCTTTCTCCTCCGTAAATCAGCAGGAAGCAGCCATTATAACATACATCTAAAATAAGTGACACTTAGAACGAGTAGAATGTTATGAAGATAGGAATGAGAGGTGGCCTGGAGTGGGTATTAGAAGATGGTGTCGGGAGTTCCTAGCACTGTGCAGGGGAAAGGGAGTGCTGCCTTCTTTTCTGAGCATTTCTGTAGGGCAGAAATAGGGACATCCAGGCATGAGAATATTGCTCCTGGAAATCACCCAACTTTGTTTTTCTCCAAGAATATTTTGGAGAGTGACAATTTATTTACATGCCTCTCTCACGTCTTAGACTAAAGCTTTGAGAACTTTTGTTGCAAAGAATTACTGGGACCCTTTAAGAATATAGCTCCCTGGGGTCCCACCCTCAGAATGAGTCTGGGGTGGGGCATAGGAATCTGCACTGACAAGCATCTCAGAGGCATCTGCCACAGGTTCTGAGGACCACACTCTGGGAAGACCACACTGGAGCGAAGGCCTCCTTGGAGCTGGGACGGTTTCCTGTTCATTTTGTATTTCCAGTGTCTGGATATAATTGGCATTGATGGGGTGTCGTTGAATAAATGAGTGGATGATGATTCTCCGAGTAGATTGTCCTACTGAGAAGGGAATATTTTAAAGCATTGGCTTCCTAGTTTCCAAGTCCATGTCTTCTGAGTTTGAAGAAGATAATTAGCCTCCCAGAACTTGCTCATTCCTGAATGACCTGGCAGAGCTGGGAGCAGACCCATCTATGTGAGTGATATCCAGCCCCCAGTAGCCCATCCACACAACCATCCTCACAAAGATAGGGCCGTTGTTGAGGACAGAGGCTGAGCAGATGCCAGTGCGGGGTTGCTCCCCAGTGACCGCAGTCCTAGCCCTGCTCTTTGTGGTTCAGAGCTGGTTGATGGGAAATCAGGGAGCAGCCCTGCCACCGTCTTTGTTCTTTTTGTGCACTGTAGATCCCTTCGAACAGAAAGAGGTTCAGGCCTTTTCTGGGATGGAAAAGCTAAAAAAACCTCATTTTTTTGTGTGTAAATTTGCTCTAAAGGAAACTCATAAACTTCTTCTGAATTTACAAGTCAATAAACATTTACCCCTCAGTTGATGTCTTATAAATGGTATCACTTATCCTAAGTAGAATAGATTTAGTCCACTAACCTTTGTCGATGAACATCTTTGTATCTGTTCCTTAGATATTGTTTCTCTGTCCCCTTGCCGGGTCTTTATGGTCTACTAGCCCAGTAGCATCCTGGAGCCTGGGGTCATCTTTCTTTACCAAGTTTGGGGGAGCACCTGCTCTTTACCATGAGGAGAATGGTGATGGTTTATGTTTGGGTTTTGTAAATGAATGGTGGACAATTAGACCACATTACATTTGCATTTTATAGTGTGCCATTTAGAAGAGGCAGAGAAGGCCCAGGGGACGGTGCCACATTCACATATTAGATGATAGCTCAAGCTCCCCATTCTTCATATTTGAAATTGCTTCTAAGATAACATAATGGCTCTTGTGAAACATATCTGTTCATAGACCCAAGAAAACATTATGGCTATCCAGATGGTGAAATGACTCTATATTCACTCTAAATTAGTGAATGGTTAATTTCCATGGGGTGGGACTGAGAGCAGCCCCACACTGTGCCTCTGTGGTTAGGGCAGTGGGGTTGGATCAAGCCGGCAGGTGTTTAATTACCTCTCGACAACAAAATGTCTTAACATATAATTTAATAGAAATAACTGGAATTTTTTTTTTATTATGACAAAAACCACTGATTTGACTGCTTTTGTTCCCTTTATAGATGCAATGTGGCCCTTTTACCAGATCTCACGGCGATTTTAGGTCTCTGGGAATGTTTAGCACCTCGCAGTGTATTATTTTTTTATATGTTGCTTTCTGAAAATAGAAGTATGTGCTGTTTTTTCCTGAAAATACTGCCTTTTCATAGTTCTATTCAGGTCTTTCAAATCTGCCTGACTGAATAGGAGTTTGGGGGTCGGGCAGACCGCAGGCTCCACGCCTGGCAGGACCAGTTCTTCACCGGAGAGTCCTGGGATTGGGCAGGGCCAGAAGCCAGGAGCCACAGAGGGACTGAGGGGATGGTCGGGGACTCAAGGGTCCTGAGCGTGGTCTTGTTTCCGGGCTGCCCTCTCCCCGGGCAACATTGAATCGTACCTTGGATCAGCACCGCACCTGCCTTTCTAATTGCTTTTCTCCTCCTGTCCTGGAAATGATAGTACTTCAGATACTTGGGGGGAGTCTCGCTTACTGTGCCATAAACCTGGAAGGAAATGACTTCATGCCTTAAGGGATGTTGTTGTCAGTGTCTGGAATACCTCGGACATAGCCATGTGCTCAGATGATCTGAGTCTGTTGCATACCCCTCTGAAGAGTTTCTTGTAATCATAAGGAAAGAATGTATTAGGTGCTCCAGAACTGTTTCTATGTAATAAGGAAAAATAAAAAGGAAGGATAGAAATTCTTGCAGAAAACACTAGAACCTGGGCTGAGTGCTGTGGCGGATACAAAGAAAGAAAAGACACTGTCCCTACACTTAAGATGTTTAACATCCAGTGGGCAAAGTCAGCCTTGGGCAAAGTCAGCCTGTGTACACACGCAGCAAGCGCCTGAGCACCGCAGGACAGCCGCAGACCCCAGCCCACGCCAGCTGGCAGGCCGGGGACATGTTGCCGAGTGCCGAGCTGTGTTGTAGGCAGCTGCCTACTAAAAATAAGCATTGTGTTCATGGAAGGCTGACTTAAATTAGACCGGACTCAAGGTCATGCACAGAATGATGTCACCATCACTGGCTCCTGGTTCTTTGTGTTCTTGGGAATTGGAGGCTGAGTGACAGGCAGCCAGGAACTGAACTGCACGCATGGACAGGTTCACTAATGGTATGGCCTGAGCATGTCCTGGCAGCAAGAGGATGGAGTCCAGTGGTGCCCTGATTCATTCCACGGGACTGAGAAGGGGGAGTAGGAGGCAGCTCACCGCTTCCTGGGGTGGTGGAGTCAAGACTGTGTCTTCAGTGAAGAGTGGGATGGGCTGAGTGCAGCGGAGGGCGCAGTCCTCTTATACAGAGGACAGGGCTGGGAGGACAGTGCTCTGACCGGGTTCATGGTGCAGAGTGTTAGAGGAGTGTCATGGGAGCCTTGAACCCTGACCTCAATGCCAGCCCAGGGAGCTGGGCCCTGGTTGCTGCGTCCCCAGCACCAGCAGGGCCCACCCACTGCAGAGGAGGGCCTCAACACTTACTTGCCAAATGACCGGATTAATGAACTGGACTCTGGCAACCGGGTTTTATCCTGTAGGTGAGATGTAGAAGACTGGACAGGGAAATGGCGTTTGGCAGCAGGCACCCTGTGGACTTTTCTCCTTGACGTCAAAACTTCCTGTCCTGAGTCTCATTTTATTTGTCAAACTAGCCAGTCTGAGAAGTCAGTACTAGGTGCTAATGAAAAACAGCAGCGGACTGTGACATCGCTCCCAGGTATGTTAGCATTTTAACGTGAGCCTGCAAATTGGTTTTTTTGTTTTGATTTCTTATGTGTTTGTTTTTGAGATGGAGTCTTGCTCTGTCGCCCAGGCTGGAGTGCAGTGGCGCGATCCTGGCTCACTGCCACCTCTGCCTCCCAGGTTCAAGAGATTCTCCTGTCTCAGCCTCCTGAGTAGCTGGGATTACAGGCACCTACCACCACACCTGGCTTATTTTTGTATTTTTAGTAGAAACAGGGTTTCACCATGTTAACCAGGCTGGTCTCGAATACCAGACCTCAGGTGATCCTCCTGCCTCGGCCTCCCAAAGTGCTGAGATTACAGATGTGAGCCACCATGCCCAGCCTTCAAATTGTTACCAGGTGTCTGGGAGGGCAGTGGTCACGCAAGGCGGGCGATTGGGCAGGCAGGCGTTCTGGTTGGAGAATCCACTAGGTCTCCTGAATGTCTCCATGGGGAACTGTATCCAGCTTCTGTTGTCAGGCAGACCTAGTTGGCTTCCACCTTGACAGTGAAGACACATACAGCTTTGGTTGGGCGCAGTGGCTCATGTCTGTTATCCCAGCACTTTGGGAGGCCAAGGCGGGTGGATCACCTGAGGTCAGGAGTTCAAGACCAGCCTGTCCAACATGGTGAAACCCCGTCTCTACTAAAAAAATACAAAAATTAGCCAGGCGTGGTGGTGATCCCAGCTACTCAGGAGGCTGAGGCACAAGAATCGCTTTAACCTGGGAGGCAGAGGTTGCCGTGAGCCTAGATCGTGCTACTGCACTCCAGTCTGGGCAACAAAGCAAGAATCCATTAAAAAAAAAAAAAAAGATACATGCGACTTTGTGTTGTTTCCTCTCAGTGTAGCCTGGAGAATTTCTAATTCATGGAGGTCAGAACAGCGGGATTTCCTGTGCCCCCATCGTCTTCCATCTCCAGTGGGGCTCAGTCCTTTGGCTGTGGCTATCTGAGATCCCAGCTAAGTCCTTAAAAGTGACCTTGATAAAACTGGCAGTGCTTCCTCAGTGCGTGAGGAATAACTTGAAATAAAACCTGTGCATTGTCATGATGCTTTCACTGCTCTGTAGCTTTCTTTTTCACTGTTTTTTTTTTTGTTTTTCTTTTAAGCAAAGCAAATCAGATGGATTTGTGTTGCTCTCTGATCACCAATGTAGCAGTCTGTAGCTGCTTCTTCGCGATCACTAGACTGGAGTAGTGATAATCCTAGATACTGCCTGCACCGGGAGCACGTCCGGGTCACTGCTGTCCCAGAGATACCTGTCCCTGGATGACCAAGAGCCAACTGGGTTTCCTTGGAACTTTCTCCTTTGACACTGCCCTGTGGTGTACTCCCTCTTAAGATATTATTGACAAGTCTAGAGGAAAGCCTTGACTCATCTGAAACTTTTAAGAGACCCCTGCTACTTAACACCTCCAGACTGAAGCAAGCAGCTGGCAGTCCATCTTGATTTTGCAGTGATCAGAGGCCTGCGGGCTTAAGGTTTGCATTTGGCAGCAGTCTGTGTTATTTTTGGAGTTTCGACATGGAGCTCAGGACACATCGCATTTCACTCCCTGGGCTATTGATGGCCGCAGGGCAGCGGTAGCCGTCCGTCTCTGTCAGGGCTTGTCACTTGCCCCTTTAGGAACACAGCTACTAATACTCTCTCACTTGATTTGGCCCACTTCAAGAGGCTAGAACTTTGATGTCCCTTTTTTCTGCCCTACCCTTCTTGACTATATTTTAAAATTCGGAAACATCCACTCTGGTCTGCCCTAGTCTGCCTTGATGGCTTAGGATCAGTCCTTGGGCCCTGGGTGGATGAATCTCCCGGGGTGCTCTGAGCAGTGGAGGGTGGTCTGTCGTCCGTGGTTGTGGGATATTGTGGGATATTGTGGGATATTGTGGGATATTGTGGGATATTGGGCTCCCGGGGTGCTCTGTGCAGTGGAGGGTGGTCTGTCGTCCGTGGTCGTGGGATATTGGGCATCGGCGAATTATCATGCAGACTTGGGAAGTGGGAGGAAGGGGCTTCTGGGTGCATTTGGCGGCAGAACACGCCTCAGCCAAGTTGCCACCCGGATACCCTCCCTTGCTCCTTAGGCTGTAGCCCCGATTTTACTTAGGGCTGCAGTGTACCCCACCTAAAAGCATTTCTCAGTTTCTCTTGCTGCCAGACGGGGCCGCATGATGCCACTCTGGCAGCGGCTAAGTAATGAAACTGTGGGGTGGGCCTTCTGGGCAGGGCGTCTCGAAGGAACTGACTCCGTCAGGGGGTGTGCGTCTGTCCTCCCAGCGGCCCTGCTGCTCAGGACGTGCTGCTTGGCACTAAGGACACCGTGTTGAATCATAAGGTGGCTGAAGACAGAAGGATGTGCTGAGTGACCGAGGAGCATACACAGAAAGAGTGTGGATCTGTTTTCAAGATTTTAAAAATTAACCTTTTTATTTCGAGATAATTGTAGATTCACGTGCAGTGGTAATAAGTGATACAGGGAGATGCCCATCTATTCTTTTTTTTTGGAGATGGAGTCTCACTCTGTCACCCAGGCTGGAGTGCAGTGGTGCGATCTCGGCTCACTGCAACCTCCACCTCCCAGGTTCAAGTGATTCTCCTGCCTCAGCCTCCTGAGTAGCTGGGATTACAGGCACAGGCCACCACACCCAGCTAATTTTTGTGTTTTTAGTAGAGACGGGGTTTCACCATTTTGGCCAGCCTGCTCTCAAACTCCTAACCTCCAGTGGTCTGCCCGCCTTGGCCTCCCAAAGTTTTACAGGATTACAGGCGTAAGCCACCATGCCTGGCCTGCCCATCTATCTTTACCTGCTGTCCCCCTTAGTGACATAGCACCACAGCACGGCCGGGACCTTGACCTTGATACAGTTAAGGCAGCAGGACAGGACCCCTCATTGTACACCTCTGCACGGCGTACCCCAGAGTGCACATCCCTTTCCCCCGCCCCACCTGCCCCCACCTCTGGAAACCACTCATCTGTTAGAGCCTGGATCTCGATGAGGGCAGAGCCTCCATCCCAGCCCTAAACCACTCTCCTCAGCATGGACTTCGATTGATTGGAAGACATAAACATCTAAATGAATGATGCCACTTCATTTTTAAAAAAGTGTTATACAGTCAAACCTAACCCTTAACTGAGACAGCAGAGGCCCAGAAAAGGAGACCAGGCCATCATTATCATATTAGGGGAAATATTACACTTGTGGTTTCAAAGAAGCAGGACACCTGGGCTACATGGCGAAAGGATTGGGGGTTGTTGCTTTCACAACATGCCATTGCATTTCCCTTCCTCGCAGCGGTGATCCTGGCTTGCCTGAGGTGCTTTGGAATGTTTTTATTCCTCTCTTATTTGGGTATTATCAATAATTCATTGTAAATATTCCGGCTGCTACAAACATTTACTTTAGAAGGATTGATTGCATCCTGAAGTCTGCATTTATGATTTCTTGAGATGATATCACTTCCTTGGGGATTTCAGTTCTGATTCTCAGAAAGAGATTAGTGGGGGAAGCAGAATTTGATGTTCAGAAATGTTCCAGAAACTTGGCTGCAATGTGTCAGGCCTGCTAGGCGGGCTGCCGCCTCCCCGGGCCTGTCTCAGCCGGCCGCTCACGCTGTGTCTTCCCTTTCAGGAGCCGGCATCAGAGAGGACGTGTTTCTCGTTTGGCGAGAGATGGAGGAAGCCTGCAGCACCCTGGCCCAGATCCAGAGGCTGGTGGCCGAGCCTCCCAGGCCCAACGTGGCTGCTGTGGACTGCGGTTGGTGCTATTTCTGGTCACTGGTGTAAAAGATTCATAAACGTTACTAGCTGGGGACCAGGGGCTGCTTCCTGGTCCTGACCAGGGGAGCTCCAGAGCCCAGCTGTGAGGAGCTGCTGAGGAGAGCAGCCAGAGCTGTGTGGCGTGAGGGGTGGGGAGAGGGCCATACGCGCACATGCATGGACACGCACGCTTGTGTGTGCCCACGCGCCCACATGTGTGCATATGTGGAGATTGTCAAGACCCAGAGCTGGATGGTAAAGTGGTAAAAACAGATTCTTGGGCCGGGCGCGGTGGCTCACGCCTGTAATCCCAGCACTTTGGGAGGCCGAGGTGGGCAGATCACGAGGTCAGGAGATCGAGACCGTCCTGGCTAACACGGTGAAACCCTGTCTCTACTAAAAATACAAAAAATTAGCCGGGCGTGGTGGCGGGTGCCTGTAGTCCCAGCTCCTCGGGAGGCTGAGGCAGGAGAATGGCGGGAACCCGGGAGGCAGAGATCACAGTGAGCCGAGATCGTGCCACTGCACTCCAGCCTAGCAATGGAGACTCTGTCTCAAAAACAACAACACAACAACAAAGCAGGTTCTTGACAAGCTCTTGTATACTGAGGGAAACCAGACCTCCGTGTAAAACTGGGCTCAATTCTGAGTACAACAGGGGCAGGTGGGGATTCATAGCGAAGGAGCGGGGGGCGCCGGTGGATGGGAAGTCGTTAAGAGGAGATGTTAGGGCACGGGGGCTTCTGGCTAAACAGCTTGACAGGATTCCTGCAGGAGAGAGGCCAGTGTGATCAGATGCCACCGGGGGCGGTGGGAAGGAAGACGCTGATCGGATAGCCAAGCGATCAGATACTGAGAGTGGGGCACTCTGGCTACACTGACTGAGGCTTTTTGCTGAAATCGGGCGATGCAGAGATGAGCATAGAAGTGCAAAGGTTGAGGCCTCGCTGAGAAGAGCGTTCAGAGGAGCCTGGCTGAAGGCTGGGCAAGGGAGACTGTCAAGTTGCCTGTGCTCTTCCAGCAAGGAGGAGCAGGAGGAGAGCTCAGTGATCGGCTCGGCTAACCTTGACCCTTACATGCAGACAAAATCCCGTCCAAGCTGTCTGTGTCTGTGCAGGCAACCATCTGACTCACTTTCAGATGCCTACGGGAAGGCCTGAATCAGTTTTCTTTGAGCAGGGTCCAGGACCTCGAGGCAGAAGGGGGCACAGGCCGGGGAAAATGTGTGGAATGTTTACTTGGAAGGAGTAGTGTGAATAGGGGTTTGAGTTATTAATATTAAAAAGAAATTATTAAAATCCAGTTGCATTTCTGGTATTCACTTAGCACTCTTTCATCTAAGTTGGAATAGCCACTTGAAATTTTGGAGTTTGGAAGACTGATTTGCATTCCCTGAACGGTAGTAACAGACATATGACCATTGTGTGGGCACATACTGTGTGTCAGCTGCTGCCCTGAGGGGTGGGCTTATATTTAGCTCATTTAAGCCTCATAACTCTATGGGGGAGTTTCTTATTCTCTCCAATTGACAGGTGAGGAAACTGAGTCACAGAGGGGTTAAGTCGTTGGCCATGGTCACATAGCCAGCAAACATAGTCTGATTTTAAACCCAAAATGCAGAACAGAAACATTCCTGCCTAGTTAAACTTTTACAAACAATGCTAGCAGTGGAGCTATATTCATCTTAATATTAGTTTCCATGATTTAATTAGCACCTACCCGATTCTGAGTAAATGAAAACTCTTCTTGGTGTTTAATGTGTTCCAGCCCCACAACTGCACCATACAAACAAACTCATTGCATTTTTACTAGTGAATGACATTGAGACCACACAAAGGATTTTCTCCCTTTTCTTTCTCATAAAGCAAAGCATTTTTCATAACAAAGGGCGTGAGTTTAGGGGTGAGAAAGACCCAGTTATAAATCCCAGCTCCATCACTAGACCCACCTGAGTTTGTCTCTTTCAGCCGTATTCTTCTACACAACCGCTATCATAATCTTGATGCTGAGGAACCCCTGTGCAGATGAAATGCAACGACGCATGCTCCACACCAAGCAGGAGCTTGATGTCAACTCATTCTTTGCCCTTTCACACTTGGGGGAGTTGGTATACAGATTCTCCTGCCTGGCCTTTCCTCTGTAAGGTGCTGGTTTCCTTTGGGGCACACCTGGTAGACGCACATACCTTACATCTCAGGCACTGTTTAAGGCTACCTATGCGTTTTAACTCATTTCATATTTGCCACAATCTTAAGAGACAGGTGCTACTGCTACTATTATCTCCATTTTGGCTTCAGTAACTTGCCCAAAGCTACACAGCTAACGAGTGATGGAGCCTAGATTCGAAACCTGGTCCACCAGTAAAAGTACTGATGTCTGCCTCCCTCCCATCAGCCATGTAATCAGGGTGTCTGATTAAATCATCCTGATTTAATCCCTATGGGATGACACTGGGACTTTTGAAAGCTCCCCAGGTGATCCTAGTGTGTAGCTAATTTTAGAACCACTGCCAGGCTGCAGTGCCTCCTGGGTTACAGAGGTGCAGTGGGCAGAGAGCAGGAAGGTCAGGCCGGCCGGGAAAGGGATGCAGTTAGAGGAGAAATGGGGACGGGGACTTGTGTAGAGGGAGAGAGAGGTTGAGGCGTGGGCAAGCCTGCTCTGTGTGACTTGATAAATTCCTGGCGACTGTGGCCTTTTCCTGTGACTGGGTGTCCTGACTTGGGCCTAGGGCACTGGCTGCCGCGGTTACATTGCTAGGGTTGGCTCCCTGGGGGTTCCTGAGAGGGGCCTAATAGGCTTGTCTGGAGGAGCTGCTCACGTGTAGTGACACCCACTGGAAAACCCAGATGGTCCCCTGTCATCCTGCAGATGAAGAAAATGAACACCAAGCAGGGGGCCCAGGCAAAACCCAGCACCTTTGCCCGGCAAAGAGAATGGGGAGCCTGCTGCTAAGGCATTTGTTTGGGGGAGTGTGTGGACTGAATTGTGCCCCACCAAATTCATACAGTGAAGCCCCCACCATGTGACTGTATTTGGAGATAAGGTCGTTAAAAAGGTAATTAAAGGACCAGGTACAGTGGCTCACTCCTGTAATCCCAGCACTTTGGGAGGCCAAGGAGGGTGGATCACCTGAGGTCAGCAGTTCAAGACCAGCCTGGTCAACATGGCAAAACCCCATCTCTACCAAAAATACAAAAATTAGCCAGGTGTAGTGGCACATGCCTTTAATCCAGCCACTTGGGAGGCTGAGGCACAAGAATCGCTTGAACTCAGGAGGTGGAGGCTGCAGTGAGCAGAGATTGCCCCATTACGCTCCAGTCTGGGCAACAGAGCAAGACTCTGTCTCAAAACAAACAAACAAACAACAAAACAGTAATTAAGGTCAAATGAGGTCATAAAAGGAGGGCCCTAATCTGATAGGACTGGTGTCTTTGTAAGAAGAGGGAGAGACTCCAGCGAGCCTTCTCCCCACAAGCACACGGAGGAAAGGTCATGGACAGCACAGAGAAGGTGGCCATCTCCTAACCAGGAAGAACAGCCTCATCAGAAACAGTGCTGCTGGCACCTTCATCCTGGACCTCCACCCTCAAACAGAGAGAAAATAAATGTCTGGCCTTTAAGCCCCCCAGCCTCTGGGGTTTTGTGACGGCAGCCCAAGCTGACTAATACGAGGCGTATTTAAGTTTGGTTTAGTTAGTCTTAAGAGTTAAGAGAAGGTCTTGGAGGTTATTCCTAAAGGAAACAGATGAGTTATAAGCCTCAGATATTGGACAATGATGTATCAGTTCCCTTTGTTTCAATCTAATACACACACACACACACACACACACACAAACTAAAACCCAAAATAACTCTAAGCAGAAATTTTCAAAGAATTCTTTGAATGTACCATCTCTATTTAAAAAGGAAAGTTTGGCCAGGACCGTTCATCATTGGCTAGCCATCTCAGCTTTCGCAACTTCAATCTGGCCCCAGAGTCTATACCATGTGTCTGACCTGCTCTCGTTCCCACCGCAGCCCAGAGTTACTGAGGCAAAAGCTGGCTCAGTGCAAGACTGGCTTGGACAGCCTCCTAGGAAGGCAGCAACTGTTCCCCTAAGCTGACTGCTCAGGGACTGCAGACCCCAGGAGAGAAGGTGGCCAGCGGGAGAGGGAAGGGGCGTATCGGAGGAGATCCAGCCAGCTGCCGTTCTGCACACTGGTTCTAGGTCACCTGGCACATACAGATCCATAGGACCAGGAGGGCAGTTGCTGGGAGAAATGTCTCATGAGTCTGGTGCCTGGGATGAAAAGAAGGTGAGAAGAAGGTAAGGCCACTGATAGTTTTTTTTTTTTTTAAACCTCTTTTTATTACCAAGAGCAGGACATGAGAGTTCCCTGGAAAAAAAAAATCTGAGAAAAATATATGAATCAATGGTTTGTAGGACTCTGAACACTAATAATGAAGGGCAGTGATTTCTGACATACAGGGCAAAAAAAAAGGTGAGCTCTAGGTTTCCCTCGCTTCCTGGCTTGAGAGAGTTCCAGGCCCTGGTGCACAGAGGAGGAACCCAAGCGGAGCCCAGAAAACATCCGGAGTTTGGGAGACAGAGCTGAGGGTCTGGAGGGACCAAGGCAGCTACAATTCACGGGACAAAGTACCAGAGAGGAGACAGATGCACAGAGAGAGAAATCCAGAAATCGGCAAAGGGTTCCCCTCAAGAATTCATTTGAATACTGATCAGCTCATGCATGTGAGAAGAGTATCTGAGTCTGGGGAAAGGACCGTTGGAAAGAATTAGAAGAAACGGGGCTTGGAATTCACATAAGACCAAGAACAGTGCGTGTCCTCATCAGCCTGAAAGCTTTAGAATTCATGAGTCCCTGGGGAGACTGCTTGGAAAGGTCTTGCCTCAGTCATGGGGAATAATTAGCTTTAAATCAAGCACTGCTCTGGGCCCTCCTAAGAAATCATTAAAGCAAGACATGAAAAGAACAAACTATTTCTAGGTAACATAGCTGCATCTCTGAACAAAGCTCAAGAAAATGTATAAGAACAAAAGCATCCAGTACCCAACAAGGTCAAACTCACAATGACTGGCATCTAATCAAAGATTACAAGGCGTGAAAAGAAGCAGAAAAATGTGACCTGTAATAAGTAGAAAAATCAATCAATCAAAACTGACTGAGAACTAACACAGACGTTAGAATTGGCAGAAGAATCACTCAGAGTTATAACTGTATTCCATATGTTCAAAAGCTAAGTCTAGACAAGGAAAATATTTTAAAAAGACACATACTGAACTCTTAGAGATGAAAACAAGAGAAGAAAATATATTAGATGAAAAGCTTACTAAATGGAATCAAGGGCAGATTAGATATTGCAGGAAAAGAGATGAGTGGACTTGAAGACAGCAATAGAAACTCTCCAAAATGAGACAGACATAGGAAAAAAAGAATTTTGAAAAACCCAAAAGAGCATCTGTGAACTGTGGGACAATTTCAAGTGGCCAAATATACATTAGATGGGATTCCTGAGGGGAGGAAGTAGAAGGGGCAGGGAACAGAAAAATATTTAAAGAAATGTGTTGACAAGTTTCCAAATTTGATGAAAACTACAAATCCAGAGATCCAAGAAGTTCAGTGAATGCTAAACACAAGAAAATATGGAAAACTACACCCAGAGACATCTTAATTGGTTTGCTTAAAATCAGTAATACAGAGGAAATCTTAAAAGCAGCCAGAACGACGACAAAAACGATATGCACAAAGCCACACAGACAAGGATGACAGCAGATTTCTCACTCAAATGAAAAGACAGCAGAGCAGCATTTTTTCTTTCAGTACCGGAAACATTCAGCCTAGAATTCTATACAAAGAAAAATATCTTTCAAAAACAAAGACAAAATAAAGACGTTTTCAGACGTACGCAAGCTGAAATAATTTATCATTGGCACATATTATACATGAAGTGATGTCATATTACTTGAAGTTAGGCTACGAGAAGTTGAAGATATATACTATAAACCTAAGATAACCACTGAAATAACAAGACAAGCTGACAAAGGAAATAAAATGGAATTAAAAATACACAAACCAAATCCTGTCGGAAAAAAAAAAAAGAACAAAGAACAGATAGGGCTGATAGAAAACAAACAGCAAGGTGATAAACATACATCTAACCATACGTATGTGGAAACTTACCAATGTGTACACTTTGAAGGCATATGAGATACTATATGTCAATTGTAGCTCAATACAACTCTCGGTAAAGTGAAAAAAGAGAGAAGGAGAGTCACTCCTCCGGCACTGAGCTGTTCAGAGACGTGGGTGGGACACACCTGGGCATTCTGTGTGTGTCTGTGTGTATGTGTGTGTGTGTCTCAGTGTGCCTGTTCTAGGCATGACCCTCAAACACGAAGATGGCTTTTCTCACAAAACGTTAAAGAATTTGTCCAGGCTGAGCGTGGTGGCTCACACCTGTAATCCCAGCACTTTGGGAGGCTGAAGTGGGCAGATCACTTCAGTCCAGACCTGTAGTCCCAACTACCTAGGAGGCTGAGGTAGGAGAATCGCTTGAGTCGAGAAGTGGGGAGTCGAGGTGGCAGTGAGTGGTGATCACCCCACGGCATTCCAGCCTGGGTGACAGAGCGAGACTGTGTCTCAAAATGAATCAATGATTCAATGAATCAATCAATAGAATTTGTCCAAAGTTTGGGAAGCTTGACCCTTCTTTAATGATGCTGCCTCTCAAAGCATTTCAGGGACTCCTCATTTGGAATCACCTTCACAGCCATTTTGTGACCCAGTAGAGATCATTAGTCTAATCACATTGTGTAGTCATGCTTCAGTCATGAACAGAGACAGTCCAAAAGATTACCATCTGAGACTCAAAATTGGACTCCAAATGCTTGTTTCAAAATACCAGATTCAGTTTCAAAGACAAGGAAATGGCTAAAGGTTCATTCAGGCTCTGCAGGCTGTTGTAACCTATAGTAGGTCTACAGGAGTTTAGAGCACATATATTTTGAACAAATGGAGAGGGGGATGGTGCTTATTTTCATTAGCAATTGTATTAAATAATCAGCAGGATGTCTTTGTAATCCTGGGTGGTGATGAAGTACGCAGGCTCAGAGTTAGGAAGATTTTTTTTTTTGAGACGGAATATCGCTGTCACCAGGCTGCAGTGCAGTGGTGCGACCTCAGCTCACCGCAACCTCCGCCTCCCAGGTACAGGTGATTCTCCTGCCTCAGCCTCCTGAGTAGCTGGGACTACAGGTGCACACCACCATGCCCGGCTAATTTTTGTATTTTCAGTAGAGACGGGGTTTCACCATGTTGGCCAGGATGGTCTCGATCTCTTGACCTCGTGATCCACTCGCCTCGGCCTCCCAAAGTGCTGAGATTACAGGCGTGAGCCACCGCACCCACCCAGAAAGATATTAAACCTGGCTCTGTCCACTCCTGCTGTGTGATGCTGGGCGAGACACTTATTATCTGTGCCTCAGTTTCCTTATTTGCAAAATGTAGATGATAATGATAATACCTACTGCATGGACTGTTATGAAAGTTAAATGAGAAAACACATGTAAAACACCTAGACCTGTGCTGCCCCATAGGTAGGATGTAATGAGGGCTTCAGCAAAGGTTAATCCACTTGTCTATTCTTTCGTTTATTTAGTGCTTTCTCTGTGTAGCACTGTGGTAGGTGATTACATAATGGTAAATAAGAGACATGGAATGGGCCCTCATAAAGCAGGACCTACATGAACCGTCTCTTGCTCCGTGAAGGTAGAAAATCAGATGAACACAAATGGGGTATTTACGATTGAGGAAAAGTGGGAGCTTCTGAGCTATTCCCAGGGTCAAGGAAAGGTTTCCTGAGGAAGTAACTTTGGAGCTGATATCTGAGGGTTGAAGAGGTAAGTGAATGAGGTGAAAGGATGGGAGAGAGCGGGGAGTACTTGCCAGGAAGAAGAACAGCGTATGCAAAGGCCCCGAAGCAGAAAGGAGAACAGCACTTTAGAAGAACTGGAAAGAGGAGTGTGGCTGGAGTGCAGTGTCCAGTGGTGAGTCTGGAGAGGGAGGCAGGGACCCAGTTGTGCTGGCTCTGGAGGCCGCGGTACAGGGGTTCACCCTCAATTTCATACCAATGGCCAGCCGCTAGGGGATTGTAAGCAGGAGAATGCTAAGATCGGATTTACATTTAGAAAAAAAAAATCACTTTGGCTACTGGGTGGGAAACAAGTTGGAGACAAGGGGACAAACAGGATGAGGGAAGAGAATAAAGATGTTAGTACAGTGATGGTGGCAATCCTGAACACGAGCAGGAGGAGCCTGTGAAGGTGATAAATGGGCAGGTATGAGGGAGAGTTTGGTTGTTGAACTGACAGTGAAACAGGAAAAGTTCCCTTGTCCTCCTTGCAGGATGTGTGATGGGAGAGTGGCTTGCTTCTTCAGTGCCCCGCTGCTCAAACCTCTAGGGGGGCATTCAGACGGGCAGGCTATGGGGTGCCAACCCCACAGCAGTGTCTGGGGGTGAACGTTTACAGGTCCTGCAGCCCCAGTGGGCGTGTGTTACAGGATGCTCTTGCTTGTGTTTACCAGCTCAGTTTGACCCTCTACCTTGTCTCAAGGACAGAGGCTTTCGGTATCCTGGATTCTTGCTTTGGTGTACTGGAAGAGTCGTATCAAACGTGGGCTTGAGAATGAGTGGTTTTATTGAGTGGAAGCATGTCAGCAGATGGGGGAGCCAGAAGGGTGATGGTTTTCCCCTGGAGTCAGGCTGCTTGGCAGCCCGGGCTCTCCTCTGACTGCCCCAGCCAAACTCTGCGTCATTCTGCTGGTCAGTGGCCTGCTGGCATGCCAGTGCATTCCTCCCGACGTCCAGCCGCCTGTGTGTTCCTCCTCTGATGTGCTCGTCTCAATGTCCAGCTGCTTCTGTCTCTGCACAGAATGAGGGCGTGACAGGCCAGGGTGGTCTTGGGAAAGGCGACATTTGGGCAGGAAAACAGAAACACATGTCCTCACCTAGGTCCTTGGGGGTGGAGCCTTAGCCAGGGTCCACACCCTTCCTGTACCCAGCACTTTCCTTCCCCACTTCCATTATCATTTAAAGGGACCAGCTCTTCCCTTCCCAGCACTTCGTATCAATAGGACTTGGGGGTGGGGGAAATGGAGGTGTCAAAAGTAAGCTCCTAGATGGATACGCTGTCGTCCACTATGCTGAGAGAATGCTGGAGGAGAACCAGGTGGGGGTGAGGGATGACACATTTTGTTTGAACCTGTTGAGACTGAAGCATCCTTGAGAGCCTGGTAGAGAAACAGAGGAGGCAATTGACTATGTAGGTGGAGAATTCAGATACACTATTGGGGTGAAGTGAACATTCTTGGTATAAAGATAAATAAAGGCGTATCAAGCAGGAACCCCATGTTTCTGAATCTTTAACCCCAAGTTCTTTGGACTCTGATATCCACAGAGGTGAAATATCATCTGAGTTTTCTGTTCTGCACCAATGCTAGATGTTTAATAAGTGTACTAGATGAAGACTATTTTGCCAACAGGATGACTTGCAATTTGAGAGCAGAACAAGCTAATTTACAGAGTACTTGTACATGTTTATCTTCTCAAGGGTGTCTTCCCTTTTTGCTCAAAGAAGGCTGCAGAAGAGATCTGGGGCAGGGCGCAGCTGGTTTCTTATGCAACCAGAAGCAAATGGCACACTTGTCAAAGTGTTCACACTTCAGGCAAGGCAAAGGATAAAATAATATTTCTTCCTAGAACTCACATTTTCTTCAGAATGCCTTTATATCTGTAAAGCTCTCCGTGTAGTCAAGTGAACTTTGACAAGGTTGATTAATAAGCAACAAGTGAGAATGCTAGAAAGGACCAAGACTGTGTTTACTCAAATAATGCATTTTCCAGTGGGCACTGAGCTTTGTATTTTCCAGACCAAAAGCACATGTGGCAAAACATTTGCAGAAAAATACCATGTGATTCTCCCATGATTCAAGATTAATTTCTCAAAATTTTCTCCTCAAATTTGGGAGAATTGGTTGGTTAGAATTTTGTAGATGCTATGCATTTAACTTGGGAAAAATATTGGAATGCGATACAGGTATGGTGAAATGTCAACATTAAAAATCATGTTGTTAAAAAATGACTGTAGAGGACTGGGCGCCAGTGGATTACACCTGTAATCCCAGAACTTTGGGAGGCCAAGGTGGGCAGATCACGAGGTCAAGAGATCGAGACCATTCTGGCCAACCTTGTGAAACCCTGTGTCTACTAAAAATACAAAAATTAGCTGGGCGTGGTGGCGGGCGCCTGTAGTCCCAGCTACTTGAGAGGCTGAGGCAGGAGAATCGCTTGAACCCAGGAGGTGGAGCTTGCAGTGAGCTGAGATTGTGCCACTGCACTCCAGCCTGGGCAACAGAGCGAGACTCAGTCTCAAAAGAAAAAAAAAAAATGACTGTGGTAAAGTACAACAAACCTATTGAGTAATTATATTTAGTGTATTTGGGCCCCTAATTATGGAAACACAAAATACCTGGCCAAAAAATGGCAGAGTTAAGGACCTTCAAAACTTCTCCTTCATAGAAGGCACAAGGACCTTATCAGAATCAACTTTTTTCATAACTCTAGAAATTAACCCAAGGTGTGCAGCAATCTGAGGAGTGTTTTTAAAAAAAAAAAAAAAATTGAATCTCAGTAAGAACAGTGAGTTGGTGGCATTTTAGCTAGTCCTATTCACATTCTCCAGCTCCAGCTTCTCACTAACCTCGAAAACCAACAGTTTGTGATCACAGTGGAAACCGCAGGCTCACAGCCACTGGAGGGGGCAGGATGGGGTTGGAGTTCCTTCAAAGCTTCATTTCCAGAATAATTCTCATTATTTGACCTGTCCACGGGCTCTCTGGAAGACCTCACTTACAAAGCTTTCTTTATTTGACTTCACTCAGTTCTTCCTCCGTGGGAAAAGCCTTTTCTCTGGGGACAGTTGTCAAAAACAATGAGAAGTGATTGATTAACTTTGTGGCTGACTGAGGTTGTAGATAACCGTCAGGATGAACAAGAGGTAAACCAAAACACTTAAGATGAAAAACTGGGGAATGGGATGTCCATTGGTCTTTCCAAAGCTCTGGGGTATTACTGGGAATCTATCATGCATAGCCCAGGCAGACACATGCACAGGGCTGTGGGCACGCCCAGGCTATGCGTATGTTCAAAAAAAGACTCAGGAGGGCCCTCAGCTCTCATCGTGGGCTGAGCTCGAGGTTGTGCGCAAGCAAGAAGTGAAGGCTGAGGGAGAGTTGTTCACTGCTGCAGCGTGGAAAGTGTGGCCTGATGCACACACAGCTCCTCAGCAAGGAAGAGTCCAAAAGATGTAAGGAAATCTCTGTTCAATCATTAGCTGACCACTGAGTTAACTGAGCAGAGACTCCAGTGGCTACAAATGACAAAGAATGCAGATTTTACAGAATTCAGGAGTCATAAAGCAACAGAATCACAACAAACTCTGGGCAGGTGGGAGAATCTGATTTCCAGAGTTGCTGAGTCTTATTATTTAAAATGTCCAGTCGTCAACAACAACAAAAACGAGGCATGCAAAGAAACAAAGTATGGACCATACAAAGGAAAAACGGCAATCCATGGGAACTGTCCATGAGGAAACTGTCCATGTCCAGGAGGAGGCCCAGACATTGACCTTACTAGATAAAGATAGTAAATAAGCGATTTTAAATATGTCAAAGAACTAAAGGAAACTATGTCTAAAGAACATAGGGAGTATAAGAACAATGTCTTACCAAATAGAGATATCAATAATGAGAGAAAAATTTTTTTTAAGAAGCAAGTAGAAATTCTGGAGTTGAAAAAAGTTCTGGAGTACAAAGTATTGAAATGAGGAACTGACTAGAGGGGTTCACCACCAGATTTGAGCAAGCAGAAGAACAAACCAATGAACTTTTAGATAGCTCAACTGAGGTTACCCAGTCTGAAGAATTAAAGGATTAAGAATGAAAAAAACCTAACAGAGTCTTAGAGACCAATGGCATACCATAAAGTCCAGCTACTCAGGAGGCTGAGGCAGGAGAATCACTTGAACCCAGGAGGCAAAGGTTACAGTGAGCTGAGATCGTGCCACTGCACTCCAGGGTGGGTGACAGAGTGAGACTCTGTCTCAAAAAAAAAAAAAAAAAAAAGGAAAATTAATATAAACAAAAAACAAGAGAATTTACTTTCAGCAAACCTGCCCTAAAGAAATACTAAAGGAAATCCTTCAGGATAAAATGAAAGACTATTGGAGAATAACTTGAATCCACAGGAAGAAATAAAGGGCACCAATAGAGATACCTACGTGGGTAAACAGAAATTATAGTATAAAAATATTTTTGTGTGTGTAACTGTTTTTTCTCCTATCTGATTCAAAAGACAACTTTATAAAGCAAAAATTTTAATCTGTTCTGATAAACACACGTGTATAAAGGTGTACTTTATATGAGAATAACAACACAATGGACGGAGGAGGCAGTAGAGTTATATAGATTTAATGTTTTGTATATTATTGAAATTAAGTTGATTAATCTGAGTGATAAGATTTTGATTAAAATCTCCATGGCAGCCACTAAGAAATAGTAAAAGAAATTCCAAATAACTTAAAATTGAATACTAGAAAATATCCGCTTAACACAAAATAAGGTAGTAATAGAGGAATAGAAGAATGAAAAAGATATGACATGTAGAAAACAAATAACAAAATGGCAGACATTAATGTTACCACATCATTTATTATATGAAGTGTAAATGGATTAGCTGGGCACAGTGGCACACACCTGTAGTCCTAGCTACTTGAGAGGCTGAGTTTGGAGGATTGCTTGAGGCCAGGAGTTTGAAGCTGCAGTGCACCATGATTGCACCTATAAATAGCTACTGCACTCCAGTCTGGACAAGATAGTGAGTGCATAACTGTCTCAAAAAAAAAAAAAAAAAAAAAGAAGCAAAAAGTCAATGGATTAAACACTTTAATTGAATGGCAAATGAGTGAAAACAAAACAAAACAAAACACACACACACAAAAATCCCCATGATCCAACTATATGCTCTCTACAAGAGACACATTTTAGATTGAATGACAGAAATAGGATGAATGTAAAGAATGGAAAAAGACATACCATACAAATAAGTAACAAAAAGAAAGCTGAATAGTTATACTAATTTCAGACAAAAGAGTCTTTAAGACAGAAATTCTTATTAGAGACAAAGGACATTTGGTAATGATAAAAGTGTCAGTTATTTACCAGGAAGATGTAACAATTATAAATACATAACCATGTGCACGTAACAACAGTTTACCAAAATATAAGAAGGAAAAACTGACAGAATTGAAAGGTCTTCTATAGTTTGATGATAGTAGATGAAGATTTCATTATCCCACTTTCAATATGGGATGAAACAATTGGGCAGAAAATTGACTAGGAAATAAAAGACTAAACAACACTTCAAACCAACTAAATTTAATAGACATCTATAGAAGATTATATGAAACAGCGGTAGAATACATATTCTTAAGTGTACATTCTCTAGAATAGGCCATATGTGAGGCCACAAAACAAGTTGCAGTAAGTTTAAAAGGATTGTAATCAAACAAAGTATCTTTCTGACTACAGTGGATGAAATTAAAATAAATAAGAGTAGGACATTTTGAATATTGACAAATATGTGAATACTAACAACATACTTCTAAATAACCAGAGGGTGAAATATATCAAACAGGAAATTTAAAAATACTTTGAAGTGAATGAAAACAAAAAGTTTGACATTCCAAAACCTATGGGATGCAACTAAAGCAGTGCTTAGCTGAAAACACTTACCTCAAAAAACAAGAAAGATCTCAAATCAGTTATCCAAACCTCTGCCTTAAGAAATTAGAAGGGTAAACTAAAGTGAAACAAACAGAAGGAAAGAAATAATTAAAAAATTTGAGAAGCTATAAATAAAATGAAAAATAGAAAAACAATAAAATTAAAACATTAAATGTTGGTTGCTTTAGAAGATCAACAAAGCTGACAAATCCTTACCTAGACAAACCGAGAAAGGGGAGAGAGAGAGAGAGGGAGAGAGAGAGAGAGAGAGATACCCATATTACTAAAATCAGGAATGGGAAAGAAGGGGTATGAGTACCAGCCTTTTGGAAATAAAAGTGATTATAAGAGACTACTATGAACACTATGAACAATTGTATGTTGATGAATAAGATAACCTAAATGAAATGGACAAATTCCTAGAAAGACACAAACTACCAAAACTGACTCAAGAAGAAATGGAAATTCTGCATAGATCTGTCATAAGCAACTGAGTTAGTAATTTTTTTAAAAAGTCTGCACAAAGAGAAGCCAGGACCAGATGTCTTCACTGGTGACTTCTTTCAAGTGTTTAAAGAATAATTAACACCAATCCTTTATTTTTTTTTAATTTGGCAGTTAACATTGTATCTATTTATCATGTACAACATGATGTTTTGAAGTATATGTACATTGTGAAATTTTGTTAAGTCTAGCTAATTAAAAATTAGATTACCTCACATAGTAAACATTTTTGTGGTGAGAGCACTTAATAGTTCCCTTTGGATTTTTCAAGAATATAATTTCAAGAATATAATTTATCGCTATTAACTATAGCCACCTTGCTGTCGAATTTTATGATATGTGAATTATATCTCAAAAAGTTTTTGAAAGAACATATGAAATAAATATGCTGACTAAAGATTTTTTTTTAAAACCTCAGCAACAGTGATGCAAGATCAAAAAGGTGACAAGTATTTTAATTTTCTAAAGGAAGCAGATTCAGCTTTCCATCTTGGTTTCATTCCAGCATTCACACTCTGTTTTAGGGTTCTCATCCTCGCCACTTAACATGTGAATTTCAGGTCACTCAGTCTAAATTTCCCTAACTCCATCAATCCTGTCTCACTTCCTAATCTCAATTGTTCCATGTTGTACCAAACATCTTGAATCAGTCTGTGTTTATCTTGCGATGCCACAGCTATTTTTAAAGAAGTAATAGCCTAAGGTACAGTCTGATGCCTACCTCACCGATCCTCAACTACTTTCAATTTGTTTTAAATGCTAGTTAGATGTAGACACAGTAAGATGTGGCTTTTATAATTCTTCTCTTGCAGTCTATAGTCCCTTTAGTGGTTTCTTCTCAGTCTTCATGCAGGCTTGTCGCTAAATTAATGGCTCCTTATTTCTCTGTAGCCAGCTGCAGGTGCTGTAGTTTAAAAATTCTTCCTGCAGCTGTATCATTCACACCTTACATCTAAAATAATTCTTTTTAAGATTCCTTCTTTCAGAATCATAAGGCAGAAGAGAAAGTGAGGGAAATGTTGAACCATGTCTTTAGGGGGCATTAGCTCCTCTTCCGTGTTCTTTCTGTTATTGGTGTTTGATGTTCTTTGTTTTTATATCTGCTTCTTTTTTGCCTCCTTGTTTTTTTATTTCTTTTCTCTCTCTCCCACCTCTACCTCCTGAGGATTATAGGAATTGAGAACACTATGGGTTGGAATCATTTTTCCAGTTGGGCACGCCATGGAGCCCTTCTTTATAACAGAGGTTTTATTTGACCCTCAGTTCTTGTGTGTAGCCCGTGGGGGTGCTCCAGAGAACATTTACCTGATCTCCACAGTGAATCAGTTTGGTAGAATGTTGGAGGGTTACCATCCTCCATCTCCTTCATCCCCTCCTCCCCATTTCTTGGCTCCCCTGCAGTGCCAGGCAGATATGCTTATTGCATGGTACTTTAGCAAGTGTAGGTTAACAGCAGGTTTAGTTAACAACTGCAGCGGACAAAGGGCTTGATTGCTCAGAGATGAGCTGCTCTCTCACACCACACTGTCGCCACCTGGCTCCTGGATCTCAGACTGGGATGGGCTTCATCTTACTTTCAGAGAACTCACAGCCCTTGCAGCTGCTCCGTGCTTAACCGGCTCACAGGGCTGAAACCTCACTCATCTCACCAGCAGGCAGGACCAGATTTCTTTTCCTGACAGTTGCTACCTTTCTCCCTCCTTTCCCAGCTGTCCTCAATTCTGGTTTCCTTCCTTTTCTCCTCTCCCTTCCTTCCTTCCCTTTTTCTGTCCTCCCTCCCCTCCGTCCCTCCCTTCTATCTTTCCCTTCTTTCCTGCCTCCCTCCCTCCCTCCCTCCCTCATCCTCGCCACTTCACATGTGAATTTCAGGTCACTCAGTCTAAATTTCCCTAACTCCATCAATCCATCAATCCTAATCTCAACTGTTCCATGTTGTACCAAACATCTCCCTCCCTCCCTCCCTCCCTCCCTCCCTCCCTTCCTTCCTTCCTTCCTTCCTTCCTTCTTCACCTCCCTGCTTTCTTTCTCTTCCTCCCTTCTTTCCTTCTGCCTTCCTTTTCAGCTAATTCACAGCATTCTTTTCCTGTGCCACTCCCCATGTGGCGGCCAAGAGTTTGTTCATTGTCTCATGGCACCTGTGATCACAGGGGTTGTGGCCTGTTAAATACAAGCCCTCTAAAACGTTCTATGCAGAAAGACTCTGGGGCTAAACAGCTTTGGGAATCTTGCTTGTGGTAAGCCCCACTGCCCATTCCCCTAAGAAAGTCTTAGAGAAGTCCTGTGATCAAGAACCCCTTGAAACCTTCTTTTCAAGCTCCCCAAACTTTTTGTTTAAGGAACCCTCTTCCTGAGTAGAAGCCACTGACATGCAGTGGAAGCAGTTTCTGTGGGACCCACTCTTGGAAACGTCAGACTTGATCTAGAGTTCTGGTTTATTCATTTGCTGACAGCCCTCCTGAAAGGCATGTGGGGCTAGCATGGCAGGCATGAGGTGCCAGGCAAGTAACATTTAGTGGAGGAGGATGGGAGAAGGGAGTTATGGTGGTGAGAAATCCTGATGGCTGTGAGCCCCTCTGGAGCTGAACCTGGAGGGCAGTTGGATGAGGGACAGGGAGAGGAGTGGGCTAGGAAAACTGTGCCCAATTTATCTTTGTGTGTGTGGCCCTGGCTATAGCAGGGATGATTTTCAAAAGCATTTTCCCAGTAGGTCTTTTTCACTGAAAAATGTTCTGAGATTGACAAGTAGGATGGGGAGGACAGGGCTGGTTAATCCTGTGGCATAGATGTGCTCCCTTCTCATAACAGAAAGAACATCTTTAGCAATCTGTCCTGTGGAATAGGAAAGCCATGTAATCAGGATTAGCTGTGAGCTCGTACCTCTAGAATAAATGAATTCTCTCTCGGTGAGAATTCATGTAACATTTGTAATTAAGATGACTGCTGGGGAATGGGAAGGACCCCTTAGTAAGTGACGCTAATGAATGGATGACGCCCTTCCCTGCCCCTCCCAGGAAAATGAGACTCAGCCACTAATTGGTGTAATTAGCACTGGAAGTTAAAAGATTTCTTTCTTTCTTTCTTTCTTTCTTTCTTTCTTTCTTTCTTTCTTTCTTTCTTTCTTTCTTTCTTTCTTTCTTTCTTTCTTCCTTCCTTCCTTCCTTCCTTCCTTCCTTCCTTCCTTCCTTCCTTCCTTTCTTTCCTTTCTTTCCTTTCTTTCTTTCCTTCTTTCCTTCTTTCCTTCTTTCCTTCTTTCCTTCTTTCCTTCTTTCCTTCTTTCCTTCTTTCCTTCCTTCCTTCCTTCCTTCCTTCCTTCCTTCCTTCCTTCCTTCCTTCCTCCTTTCTTTAGCTTCAGAGTGCCTGGGCTCTTTGGTTTCGATTGCTTGGTCACCCTTCTTTCCTCTGTGAAAGTTCAGGTTGCTCTGGAGGCTTGCCTGAACCCCCTTTTCAGATGGTAATTGGGAGCCTGAATCCTGCCCTCAGGACTGCACCGTCTGGTCCATGGTGAAGTTGGAGTCAGAAGTTAGTGTCTGCCTCTTTCAAAACCCTTGCTAGGATTGGTTCGAATGTGTTTTTAGGAAGTTCTATGGTAAGCTTGAATTTATACTGGACAGAGGGCTCTTATCTTTTTTAAAAGAAGGCTGCCCAAAACAGAGCAGAGGGATATAATAAGGTGTGCGTTTTTATGGAAATAATTGAATGAAGATTTAATTTCCTACTACACCTATTGATCAGAAAAAAAAGGGAGAGGAGAAAAGGAAAGGTCTTCCTAAGCAAAAACACAGTGAATGGGAATATAATTAATAAAAATTGAGGAAAATGTCGCCCCAAGGGTTTCTCCAAGGAGGCTGATCTCCCTGACAGAAACGGCGGCGTCCTCTTTTTGCTGCCTCTGTGTGGTGGGGGAGAGTGTGCAGGCGAACCCCAGGGACTCGAAGCTCTGAGAAGCCTCTGGCTTGAGCTCCCGGAGAAGGGTGAAAAGATGCTTTATGATTCATGGAGAAGCCAGTTCCTGGTTTCGGGGGTGCAGCTCTGAGGGGCTTCTGATGCCAGGTTGGCTTCAAGTTCAAAATCCAAAACAAGCTTCTTTGAGAAGTTCCCCACTCGTGGGTTTCCGAGTGAATTCTTTCAATGGCGTTCTATTAAAATTCAAGGACATGGGTCTCATGAAGCATTCATGTGTCCTTTACATATTGTACAGAAGGAATTGGCTCTAACATGATTTATGTCTTCCAATCTTATTCTAATTATATATCCCATTAAATATAGTAATAGGAAAGTCTGGGTCATATTTTTGTTTCCCTAACAGTGAGTGCTACTTTTTAATTGCTAGGACTTCACTTGCGTCTGTGTCTGATGGAAGCATCAGCTGATGGGGTTGCCAAGTCGTAACTGAGAAGTCCTTTCCACCTTAAGCCAGTGGCAAAGCTTGGCTGCACAATACAGTTGCCTGGGGAGCTTCAAAAAATCCCAGTGTCCAGGCCACACTCCCAAACCAGTTAAAACTGAATCTAATGGGTGGGACTCAGGCATCAGTATTTCTTTTAAAGCTCCTCAGGGGATGCCAGTGTGAAAGGCTGACAGCCATTAATGGAAGCGGAGTTAAACAAAACTCTGTAGCACTGGTGGACCTCCTACGTGATAGCACTGTTGGAAAAAAACATTGCCCTGCCCAGAACCCCTTCGCGTCTTCCTAGGGCTCCCACAGTCCCAGTGGGGCCAAAGCCTCCAGGTCCTTTCTGCCTGCCTTCCAGTGGTGTGCAGGTGTTTAACAACCCACTCCCGGGAATGAAAAAAACCCCGATGTGTGGCGTGTGTGACTTCCAGATTCCGCAAATACTCCCACCGCGGTCTCTTTCATCTACCAAGTGGCCATCGCCGAGCATGGAGATGGGAGACGTGCGCAGCCAGCTCCAGACACCAGTGCCTCCTCCCAGCTTCACAGTTCCTCACCCCTCCTTTGTGTCCACCCCTGAGTAACTCATTCTCCCTTAGGTGCTGTTCCAAGTTTTGAGTAATCTAGAAAAATAGTTTTCTGCTTGTGTGATATGCTGGCTTGTCCTGCTCAGGTAACATGACACGTCTTCCCAGTTAGAGTGTGGATTACCCCTGGAAAGCACCACAGGAATGTGCCTGAGGCTGGAGATGTTTAGGCAGTTGGCATTCTGGGTTATACTTGACCCTGTGGAGCTAAGGTGAGTTGTCCTAGATACGGCACATGAGGTCTCTGAGCCTGCAGGGTGGAATGCCAGGCTGTGAGTCAGGACACACTCACCAAGGTGACAAGGGAGCTTCATGGGAGGCGGCCTGCTAGCCTTTGTGGGCTGATCACCTCCACCTCATCGCTTCTGTTTCCACCACGTTACAAAGCACATTCACATGCCCCTTCCTTCCTTCCTTCCTTCCTTCCTTCCTTCCTTCCTTCCTTCCTTCCTTCCTTCCTTCCTTCCTTCCTCCCTTCCTTCTCTTTCTTTCTATTCTTTCTTCTCTCTCTCCTTCCTCCCTCCCTTCTTTCTTTCTTTTCTTTTCTTTTCTTTCTTTCTTTCTTTCTTTCTTTCTTTCTTTCTTTCTTTCTTTCTTTCTTTCTTTCTTTCTTTCTCTTTCTTTCTCTCTCCTTCCTTCCTTCTTCCTTTCTTCCTTTCTTCTCTCTCTCTCTTTCTTTCTTTCTATCTTTTTTGATGGAATCTTGCTCTGTTGCCCAGGCTGGAGTGCAGTGGTACAATCTCGGCTCACCACAACCTCTGCCTCCCGGGTTGAAGCAATTCTCCTGCCTCAGCCTCCCAAGTAGCTGGGATTACAGACACGTGCCACCACACCCGGCTAATTTTTGTATTTTTAGTAGAGATGCGGTTTCGCCTTGTTGGCCAGGTGGTTTCAAACTCCTGAGCTCAGGTAATCCACCTGCCTTGGCCTCCCAAAGTTCTGGGATTACAGGTGTGAGCCACCGCGCCTGACTTCATATAACTTTTCTCACTTGATGGCTGCAGTTTACCTAGGAAGACCAAGCAAATACTATCCTCCAGCTGCAGGTGAAGAATCCTGCCTGAGCTAAGAGAGGTCAGGTGGAGTGACTCCCCCAAGTTTGAGCAACTTGCCCAAGCTCGTAGGTGATGGAGCCAGGACTTGAAGCCAGAGCTTCTGACTCCATCCTTACACATACATGGCTCCTGACACACAGCCTTGGTCTACTGGTCACCTCCGCCCAGGCGTGGGGCCAGTCAACTTAGGGAGGGGAGGAAGTGAAATAAAAAATAACCCTGCTTTGCAGTCTTTTGAATTATTAGGTTGTTGCAAAAGTAATTGCGTTTTTGCCATTAAAAGCCTAATAATTCTTTGCCAGTCCTGCTTTTGGAAAGCTGTTTTCTGAAATGAAACATGGGCTTTGTGGTCCAATAAAGAACACGTTCCAAGTTGGTCAATATTAAGTTGGGGATGTAAGATGAATGGCTCATGCCGGACGCGTGGCTGACGAGCTGTGATTCTACAGAGTCAGAAACAACCTCTGCTGAGATTGCATCGGATCCAGAAGACACCTGGGACTCTAAGACGTGGCTGCAGAAATATGGCTTGAAGGCCCAGAAGCTATCCTTGTACGACGTCCTTGCCGACTGCTCTTTCCGCCACGCTGATGGGGTCGTGGATATAAAAGCCAAACCGGAGGATGAGTCTGTGCAGACCAGCGCGGTAGGTGAAGTGCACTCCTGGGAGGGGCTGTGGCCTCCCCTCAAGCCCTGGGTGGGTGAGGCCTCCCTCAGGTCAGAAGGTGGGCAAGGGGCAGCAGGGAGAGAAACCAGCTTGAGTTTCTGTGAAGAAGGGGATTCCTCTGTTTCCCTCCTCACCCTTCTCCAAAGGGCATCTCTGGGAGTGGAGATCAAGGCTGGGAACGAGTTCTAGACATCAGTGAGTTGTAGATAAGCCAGGGACTGGGCTTGGAGAAATCAGGCATTATGAGTCTCAGAATTATTCAACATTATGCAAATAGAGAAGCCCTTTGTTCCCCCGTATTGAATGGAAAAGAGAAATTGCTGGTGAGTGCAGCAGGAGTGTCTGTGGTCCTCTTGTGTTTTCCCTCATTTTTCCAGTGACTGTCAGCCAGCATACAGTGCAATCCCAGCAAATACGGAATCAGATTCTCCAAAGGGCTATAGCCATGAAAAACTTTGAAAGCTGCAGTTCCATTGTGGGTTTTGTAGGAATACAGCTTCTCCTAGTGCCCGACTCCAGCTCCCAGTGAAGGACAGTGCTGGACAGCAGTGCTGCCTAAACTCCAGCATCATGCATATGAGTCAGTAGGTCCGAAATGGGGCTCAAGAATTTGCATCCATAGCAATCCCCAGGAGATGCTAGCGCTGCTGGTCCAGGGGCCACACCTTGAAAAGCAGAGAGATGTAGAACAGGAGCCAGAAGATGAGGTATCAAAGGTTTAGGAGCGTGGAAAGACTAAGAAGTGTCCCAATAGGAAACAGAAATGAGGATAAAATGAACATGGCAGATCTGCAAAACCAAAGGAAGGCTCTTTCAGGAGGTGGCAAAGTCCCAGGTACACGCTGTGAAGTGAACCTAAAATGCAAGCCCAGGGCGGACAGGCAGGTGACCGGCGGGTGACCGCAGCCCAGAGGAGACACCTGGGAAAGAAAATCAAGGCCCCCCTCAAATACAGTGTCACCTCATGTATTCTCGAAGGCTCTGATTCAATGTCAAGGTCATTACTGAGATGCTGGAACTCCAGTGGAGGTGGAACTCCAGTCCTGTTGCCACTTGTTATTAGGCTGGCCAGCCACTGACCCCCACGTGCCCTCCATGGAAAGGGCACTGTCCTTCGGGGCTGTGGGAGCCACACCACATTGTGTTCTTCCCCTTCGCTGCTGTGCATTTATGACAAACTGCACGGAGGAAAATATAAAAACTGAATTAGAAAAATGCGGAATTGACGCAACTTGTTTCCTGGCTTACCCTAGGATGCGGGGTCATTGCTACGGTGCAGGGAAAATCTCATTTGTGGGTTTCCTCCCCCAGCACAGTTTTCTGGTTCTGTAGACATTATTCAGTAATGTTCAGCAAATCATACATAACTAAACTTTCATTTTAAAAATAGGCCAGGCGCGGTGGCTTACATCTAGAATCCCAGCACTTTGGGAGGCCAAGGCGGGCAGATCACGTGAGGTCAGGAGTTTGTGACCAGCCTGGCCAACATGGTGAAACCCCGTCTCTACTAAAAATACAAAAATTAGCCAGGCATGGTGGCACGTGCCTGTAATCCCAGCTACTTGGGAGGCTGAGGCAAGAGAATCGCTTGAACCCAGGAGTCAGAGGTTGCAGTGAGCCGAGATTGCGCCATTGCACTCCAGCCTGGGCGGCAGAGGGAGACTTTGTCTCAAAATAAAATAGAATAAATACATTAGACCCTGGATATTTCAAAATATTAATCCCCATCAATTTGAACATAGCTTACTGCAAACTGATGACAATGCAGTATATTCAAGCTAGCTCTAATACTGATCACCTCCTAACTCTTGTCCATTTTAAATGAAATTTTACAGGACCACTTTGAATAATTTGGCTTACAAGAGGGAATTTTACCTCATTTTTTTGTGCTAGTCAAGTATATTATGGTAAAGATTGAGAATTGTCAATCTACCTGTTTATTATTATTATTATTTTTACAAATACTGATGAGAAAGGAACAGTTTTATTTTTAGTCTTTGGGACTACATACTGAAACTGGATTCACACCTAAAATTGTGACGTGTGTAAAGTAGGCAGAAAATAAGGCTGTGAAATAGGTAAATTATTTAGGGTTCCCCCGACTCCCACTGGGCAAGTTTTATTTAACAATAAAAACTGGTTTATAGTAACAGACCCAGGAAAACTCATTAACACAGGCATGGATGGCTGAAAAGGCCTTGTTATGTAGCAGTTCAAAGACTTGAACAATTGGGAGGAGGAGACAAGCAAGCATTTCTAATAAGGGAATTTCAGGCCAAGCCTGAGAACCTGATATTTCGGGCATCCCTGAAACCACACTGCATGCTTGGTTGCTTGAGCTTGTGCACAAAACCAGGCCTGATGTTCAAAGACCCATTCTTGTCTCTTCGTCTATTTTTCAAACAAATATTTATGGAGCCCCTGCTACGTACCAGTCCATGTGATGTGGCGGAAGGCACACTGGATATGGAAGGAGACGTTCTAGGTATCAGTGCTGCTTCTACTAGTTAGTGACAATGAGACGTTGAACAAATCATGTGACTTCTTTGAGCTTCACGCTTCCTATTCGTGAAATGGGTAAAGTGCACAGGAGATGCCCCATAGGTGTTGCCTTTCCTTGTTTCTGCACTACAAACACTGCGAATCAGAACTGAGCATTTATGGAGTGCTTTTGTGCTTCATATACAAGGTAAACATTTGTGCTCTCATTTTACACAGGAGAGAACAGTCGCAGGAGCCGCGAGAGGTTAGGTAACTTGCTTGAGGTTGACCTTGTGGCAGACGGAGGCAGGGTTTGAACTCGGGTCCCCCGGGCTTTCACACTGCGCCTTTCCCGTTCTGCCACGCTGTGCCTGACGCAGAACCTGTCTCTCTGTGGTGTGTGGTCTGGCGGTTTTCCACTGGGCTGTGCGTGAGGCACGCTCGGGAAATGCCCCGTGATGGGGATGTGGTGAGCACGAGAGACAGGACACCTTTTCCTTTCCGTCGTTGCAGGGCAGCAGAGGTGTGGTGCCACCCCCGCCTGCCTTGGGAGCATAGGACGGATCTCATCATGCCCTCCAACCTCTTTCTGCCTTTTCTGGCTGATCTCCATGCAGTTAACTGTACTGGCAGAAACTGGAGGAAAACAGCCACAGTGCAATGCCTGGTTTCACTGTAAATTCCTGCCCGCTAATGTCAGTGGATATTTTGTGCTGCCCAGCAGTCCATTCAGTCCACTTGTTCTCACCAGTCACCACTGGACTCAGGAATTCTCATTGCCACGGGGCTCTGAACGTCCCTTTTCTGACCCCACTCCACCCCTCTCTGACTCCTAAAATCCCTCCACTGCACCCTCTGGGCACATCATCAGCAAACCTCTGATCGCCTCCAGGCCTCTGAAACTTTCCCACTGGATGCTTATCGGGGCTTCTCCCTGAGAGGCCTTCCCTGCAGCCCTCTGGAGTGGGGGCTGGTTTCTCTCCCGTTCCCTTTGGACCTGTGGCCCCGGGGTGGGTGGTGGCCTCCTTGCTCCTCTTCACACTGTGTCACTGAAGACATCTCTTGTAGCTGTCACTTACTGAGCTCACCCTCGTCAGCCCTCAAGATTACCGGGCTTCTGTCTTGCTTTCATTGGCTCCAACACCTGCTTTAGTTCATAGTGACTTCAGTCCTGTATGGAGGACCTTTCCAATACCCCAGCCTCTCATTTCTTTGACCTTCTCTTCCCCGATGACTTCCTCCCCAACTCCATCTCTACCACTCCTGCCTTAGGCATGCCCTTGGCCTTGTCATTATAAATAACTGTGTAATAATAACCCACATCCTCAGTTCCAAATGACCCCGTCTAACCAGTCATCTGTAGGTTGTTTATTCTCTTGTGCTATTCCCACCCATCTGTCTATTCCCACCCGTCTGTCTAGTCCCACCCATCTGTCTGTTCCCACCCATCTGTCTATTCCCACCCATCTGTCTATTCCCACCCATCTGTCTAGTCCCACCCATCTGTCTATTCCCACCCATCTGTCTATTCCCACCCATCTGTCTAGTCCCACCCATCTGTCTAGTCCCACCCATCTGTCTAGTCCCACCCATCTGTCTCCTCCACCAGGATATACGAGTTACTATTTCTACCACCTCCTCTCTGTCCTCTCTATCCTCCCATGCATCCTCAACCAATTTCCCCTTAAACTATTGCATTCATCTGGCAAAACCCCAGATTTAACCCTGGCTAAATCCAACTTTCCGCCTTTTCTGGCTTATCTCCATGCAGTTAACTGTACTGGTAGAAACTGGAGAAAAACAGTCACGATGCAATGCCTGGTTTCACTGTAAATTCACGCCCACTAATGTCAGTGGATCTTTTGTGCTGCCCAGCAGTCCACTCAGTCCCTCGCTGGCTTCCCTCTCCTCCTGAAACACCCAGCACCTTCCGCTCCACACTCACTACACTCACTCTCCGCAGGTGAGCCGGCCTCCCATGCCGTGAACATCAACGGGAGCGTCACGAGCTTCTGCCTCCACGTCTCAGCCCCCCGTGTCTGCCATCTACCTGTATCTCTCCCAGGCCGGATTGTCCTTGTCCTGTCTCAGGCTACTCCCTGCACGGGTACACGACTCTCTCTCCACTCATTTTATTCATTCTCCCTTTCTGCGTCGCAGCCTCCTATCGCCCCCGTTTCCAGATCATTCGCATCAGCACGCACACATTCCGCCGCTTCTCCCATCTTAAAAAGTTTTCTGATCCCACGTGTACCTCTGGCTGTGCCTCATGCCTCCGCTTCTTTTAGAATTCAATTCCTCAGTCGAGTTGCATACATTTCCTTCCTCTGCTTCTTCACTTCTCCTCCCATGCTCCTGGGACCTGCTTCCATCAGGCAGAACCCGCACCCCCTGCCCGCCCGCCAACTTCCACCTCGCCACCAAAACACATGTTTTGCAGAGATCCCTGAATTGCTAAATCCAGAGGTCCATTCTGTCTCTTTCTTATTTGACCTGTTAGTAAGTTGATCTAGTTGGTCACTTCCTTGAATTTTTTTTTTTTTTTTTCCAGAATATACACTGCTGGTTATCCTCCCACCTTGCTGGCTGTTCCTTTCTCAGTCTTCTTTGTGACTTCTCCACGTCCTTAACCTGTCGATGCCGGAGGACGTTGAGGTGCAGTGCTCTGATTGCTTCTCTGTCTACGCTCATTTCCCAGGTGGTCTCCTCCAGTCCCATGGCTTTTAATCCCCTGTGCATGCGGGCTGGTGACTTCACAATGTACCCCTCCAGTCCTGTGGCCTTCCCTGATCTCCCGACCACTGCCGTGCTGTTTGGATATCTAATAGGCACCTTGAACCTGAGACATCAGATGCTAAATCTTGATCTTTCCCATTCAGAGCTGCTCTTCCACAACCTTCCTCCTATCAATTGATTGCAACTCCACCCTTTCAGGTCCCGGCCTGAAAACCTCAGGGTCGTGCCTGACTCCTCTCTTTTCTCGCATGCGCACATCTGATCTCTCGGTGAACACTGTCGGTTCTGTTTTCAGAACGTGCCTGTCATTCAGGATCTGACCACTTCTTACCATGACCTTGGCTGCCCAGGGCCATGCAACTCCGTGACCTTCTGGCTCTTTGCTTCTGCCCTTGGTCCTTGGCCGTCCAGTCTGCTTTCCAGAGTAACCGCTGTAAAGCTGTGAAACCATAAATCAGGTGTGTCGCTGCTCTCATGAAAGCCCTGGGAGGAGTCCTTTTTCACTCAGAGCAAAAGCCAGCTCATTTCCGACAGCTGTCAGGCTTTACAGGACCTGCTCCTGGCCCTCCTCTTCGTGTGTCCCGGCTTCTCTCACTCTCTCTTCCCTCTATCCCTTTTCTTTGGCAATATTAGCCTTCCTAAAATTCGACAAGCATGCCGGGCAAATTCCCACCTCGGGCCTTTGCTCTTGCTGTGTCCTCGGACCTCCTCCCGGCCTCCCCATGACCACACTCCGTTCCTCCAGGCCTTCTCTCCTGGTTCACTGTCTCTGGGAGGCTTTCCCTGCGAGGTTCCAACTTTTCCCGTCCCTCCCCTCTTTCTCTGCTCTCTGCTCTTCCTCCTTGCCTTACTCTGCGTGTCATCCTCTGACCTGGTGTGTCGTGATTTGCTTATTACTGGGCTCCCCTCCTGCACTGTGAGCTCCGAGAAGGCAGGGGTTTGGTCGTTGTGTGTGTTTGTATTCCTGGTGTCTAGAAGGTCTCCCAGCGGAGGAGCACTGGGTGAGCGCCCGTGGGCCGAGTGATAGAGGCCGACTGAGGAGGGCTCGCTCCGTCTGTCCCGGTGGAGGGCGCTAGATGTGCAGTGGGGTTCTTGGTGGGAGAAGAGGATTCGTGAGAGTCTCAGTCCCGCTTCCTCCAGAATGGTCTCCCTGTCTGTCTAGTCCACTGTGAGCTCTGTTGCTCTCTCTTCTTTACCAGGACTTGCCAGGTCCTTACTGTCTCAGCCCAGTGCTAGGGACTGAGTATCTAATTCTCCGCATTGCGCGCTCTCTCTCTCTCTCTCTCTCTGCACGTGTGTGTGTGTGTGTGTGTGTGTGTGTTGTGTGTGTGTCGATGGGGGGTGTCTCTACGCTGGAATCGTTAGCTTTTCTGGGGCACACGTGTGATCGCATGTATCTTTCTTGCCCATGTTCATGACACCTAGTGCAGGGCTCCATAGGAAGCGGGCAGCGGAACATATTTGGTTGAACTAACAAAGGAATGACTGACGGTAGAGTGAGTGCTAAGAGCCATTTGAATACGACAGAGCTGGAGGTGCCATCTGGACGCTCTTCTCTTTGGACAGTTTCTGAGTGGCCTCTGTCCTTTGTCCTCTCCTTAGGAGACCAACAAGAAGACAGTCCATGCAAAATATTGCAGCAGGTTTGTCCATGCTGCCTGGAAGGACGGGAGCTTGGTCCACGTGAACATTACCAGAGAGAAGTGCAGGTGGTACAGTGAGAGAATCCACACAGCCCTGGCCCGGATCCGAAGGAGGTTGGTGTTATTTGCAGGAAGATACAAGTGGTCTCCTCGCTCTGGAAATTCTCATCTGCTTGATCTTTTTTCCTCCCTTTTATTTTTAGTTGACACAAAATGATTTTGTACCTGTTTATGTGATACAGAGTGATATTTAGGTGTGTGTATACAATGTACCAAGATAAATCAGGGTAACTCACCCGTCCATCACCTCCAACATACATCATTTCTGTGTGTTGTGAACATTCAAAATTCTCTCAAATTTGGGAGGCCGAGACGGGCGGATCACGAGGTCAGGAGATCGAGACCATCCTGGCTAATTCGGTGAAACCCCGTCTCTACTAAAAAATGCAAAAAAACTAGCCGGGCGGGTTGGCGGGCGCCTGTAGTCCCAGCTACTCGGGAGGCTGAGGCAGGAGAATGGTGTAAACCCGGGAGGCGGAGCTTACAGTGAGCTGAGATCTGGCCACTGCACTCCAGCCCGGGCGACAGAGCGAGACTCCGTCTCAAAAAAAAAAAAAAAAAAAAAAAATTCTCTCATTTAGCTTTTTAAAAAAATATACACTAAATCGTAGCTGACCATATTGACCCTCCAGAGCTGCAGAATACCAGAGCTTGTTCCTCCTGTCTAGCTAAACTTTGGTATTCGCTAACCAACCTCACTATCCTCTCTCTCTACCTTTCCCAGCCTCTAATACAGTTCTGCTCACTACCTCCATACGCTCAGATACTTTTAGCTCCCACACATGAATGAGAACATGTGGCATTTATCTTTCTGTGCCTGACTTAATTTGCTTAACATAGTGTCCTGTAGGCTCACCCGTGCTGCTGCGAATGACAGAATTTTATTCTTCGGTATGGTTCAGTAGTACTCCATGGTGTATATACACCAGTAAAAGCTCAACTGAGAGAAAGTGCCAACAAACATTGTTAAGTCAAGGTTGCCATCTGATGGTTTGCTGATAGCCTTGTTCAAAAAAAAAGGGGGTGGTTTGGATTCAGATCCCAGCTGCCTTGATGCCAGTGCAGTTTATCGAGAACAGCAAGCCAACGTGTAGCTATCACACTGGCCACACATTGCTGTAGGAGGCTGAGGAATGCTTCCGTTTCATACTCACATTCTTCTCTAGGCCACGTGTGTATTGCCCACTGTGTTATACCTTTCCTCTGTACTCTTTAGCTGCCTCTCACAGATTTTGATATATTGTATTTCATGTTCAATCACCAGAATATTTTCTAATTTTCTCCATCATTTCTTCTTTGACTAAAGGGTTATTTAGAAATGTATTGTTTAGGCCGGGTGCAGTGACTCAAGCCTGTAATCCCAGCACTTTGAAAGGCCGAGGGGGCTGGATCAGGAGGTCAGGAGTTCGAGACCAGCCTGGCCAACATAGTGAAACCCTGGCTCTACTAAAAACACAAAAATTAGCTGGGCATGGTGGTGGGCACCTGTAATCCCAGCTACTTGGGAGGCTGAGGCAGGAGAATTGCTTGAACCCAGGAGGCGGAGCTTGCAGATCACACTACTACACTCCAGCCCAGGTGACAGTGCGAGTCTCTGTCACAAAAAATAAAATAAATAAAATAAAAAGAAAGTGTTGTTTGCTTCCCAAATATTTGTGGATTTTCCTGATAGTTTTTGTTACTGATTTCTGTTTTAATTTCACTGTGAACAGAGAAATAGTGTGTGATTCAATTCTTATAAATTTATTGGGACCTGTTTTGTAGTACAGATTTTGGAAAAAAAACATGGTTTTGTTGGGTGGAGTATACTACAGGCATCAATTAGCTCAAGTTGGCTGATAGTGTCGTTCAAGTCTTTCATATTATTACTGATTTTCTCTAGTTGTTCCATAAATTACTGAGAAAAGAGTGTTGAAATCTCCAACTATAGTCTTCAATTTTCATTTCAGTTCTTTTTTTTCTCCATGTATTTTGACGCTCTATTAATAGTTGCATGTACATTTAAGATTGTTACGTTCTCTTGATGAACCAATTGCTTTGTAATTAGGAAATGCCCGTTTTATATCTCTGGTAATATTCCTTGTTCTGAAATTTACTTTGATAGCAGTTTAGCCACCCTACATTTTTTTTTTCTATCATCTTTACTTGTCTGCATCCTATATTTAAATGGATTTCTTACAGACACAAGATACATAATTATATATGAGCATTGTTTTATTAATCCAACCTTACAATCTTTGCCTTTTAATTGGAGTGTTAAGATCATTTACGTTTAATGTGATTATTGATTTGATACGATTTAAATCAAATATTTTGCTATTTGTTTTCTGTTCTCTTTTTACTCATTTTTTGCCTTCTTTTGTTTGAGTATTTTTTATTATTACATTTTATCTCCACTATTGTCTTATTAGCTCTACCTCTTTGTTCTGTTTATCTGATGTGTGTATGTGACTCTTTAGGATTTACAATATGCATCTTAGCAGTCACCCTACAAATAATATTATATCCCTTCATGTATATTATAGGAATCTTACAACTTTCACTCCCACTTCCGTCCTTTCTATTATTGTACACTTTACTTCTACACATGCATTACACTATACATTCAGTCAATTGTCTTGTAACTAGTTTAAAAACTAGGATAGATGTATTTTATATTTAACCACATATGTGATATTTCTGTTGCTTTTTACTCCTTTGTATGGATCCACATTTCCGTTTGACATCATTTTTTTTCCACCTGAAGAAGTTTATTCATATTTCTGGTAGTGCAGGTCTATTGGTGATGAATGAGCTGTTTCAGTCTGAAAAACTCTTTAATTTACCTTTATTTTTGAATGATGTGTTTGCTAAGCATAGAACTCTGGTTTTACAGTTCTATCTTTCAGTACTTTGAAAATCCTTCTCCACCGTCTCCTGGCTTGCATGATTTATAAGAAGGCTCCTGTCATATTTTTGTTTGTTCCTCCACACATAATGTCTTTGATGCTTTTAAAATTTTTCTATTTATCTCTAGATTTGATCAATTTTATTGTGATATGCCTGGGTGTAGTTTTATTTTTCTTCTTCTTGGGTTCTTTGAGCTTCTTGGATCTGTAGGTGCATTGTTTCAATAAAAATTAAAACATTTTGGTCATATTTTTTCAAGTATTTTTTCTGCCTCCCCCTCTCTTCTCCTCCTTCTACTTTGATTACACACATGTCAGACTCCTTGATATTGTTCCACGGGCCACTAATTCTCTCTGATGAAAGTGCTTTTGTCTTTTTTCTCTCTGAGTTTAACTTTGAATTGTTTCCTTTGCTTTGTCTTTTATTCCCTAATCTTTTCTTCTCCTAATGTCTAATTTACTATTAATACCATGCAGTGTATTTTAAATTTCATGTATTGTATCTCTCTACAAGTTTTATTTGGGTCTATTTAAATATCTTCCATTTCTCTCCTCGTTCTGTTTATACTCTACCTTTTTGACCATATGGATTATATTTGTAATAGCTGTGTAACATCCTTCTCGGCTAATTCTATCATCTGTATCATTTTGGGATCTGTTTCTGTTGATCAATTTTTCTTCTGGTTATGGATCATATTTTCTTGCTTCTTTGTATACCTGGTAATTTTTTTATTGGATACCAGACGTTTTAACTTTACATTGTCAGGTACTAGATTTCACTGTATTTTTATATATGTTTTTGATGCAGTTAAGTTACTTTAAACCAGTTTGATCTCTCTAGGAGTTGCTTTTCAATTACGTTAGAGTAGATCCAGGGTAGCTTTTAGTCCAGGGCTAATTTGATCCTACTACCAAGGCAATACTCTTTCAAGAACGCTGCTTGGTGGCCCATGTATTAAGGAGGCTTTCCCACTCTGGCTGGTAGACGAACTGCTCCTAGCCGTGTGTGAGCTCTGAGGGGTTGATCCGCCTACTCCTCTGGTGATTTCTTCTTTGGCTTCAGTAGTTTCTTCACATGCATGCCTTGATCATTAGTTAGCCAAAATTTCGAGGACACCCTTCTGCAGATCTCTGGAGCATGTTCTCTCTCTCCCTTTCTCCTGTGCAGTAATGTCCTTTCAATATTTTGCCATTCAAATTTTAGTTTCTTAGCCTTTGCTGAACTCTGAACTCAATTCAGATATTTTTTCCATACTCTTTCCTTACCTCCACCCCACAGGCTTTGCCTGTGGCTATGAATTTCATGTATTTACATCCTGTGATGGGAACCTGATCATGGACCGCAGAAGCAGTCCTTCTCATACAGCCACCTGGGCCTTGGTTATTACAGAGCTCTGGGGCTGCTTGATGCTGTGCATAAGTTTCACTGAAGCTTCAGGAATGTGCTGGCTTTACTAGCTTGACTACAGTCAGCCAGATTAGAAGAACAGATAGTCTGAAGTCATAGCTGAGGTCCTCAAAATATCAGATGACTAGAAGTAATGTATTTTTGACTTTGGCACCCACATTGGATTTATTTTTCTGTCACATTGATTTTCTTCGTTTTGTTTTACTTGGCTTGATGGTGGGTAGTGCATCCTACAGCCCAAATGTAGGATTTTCTGCAGAAAAACCTCGAAGCGAATGATCCATTCACAGAAGGTTGGGTATAAACAACACAGCGCAGCTCTGTCCTCTGCAGATGCATCGTTAAGTTCTTGGGAAGATTCTCTTGTTGCCTGCAGGCTCTCACCATTCACTTTCAACCTACTTCCTGCCTAGAATTAAATGGCTACAGGATGGGAGTCAAAGCCTCTTTGGAAAATTGCGTAATGATTGCATCTACATTCTCATTGACACGTCTCACTCAATGAAGAGCAAACTGGACTTGGTGAAGGACAAGATCGTTCAGTTCATACAGGTTAGATGGAACTGTGGGTTCATGCATGTGGGGTTTTGTGTGTCATAAATGGGTCTCCACAAAGTATCATCTGTGATGGTTATGAGCAGTGGAGAGGGGCTTGTTGCACTAAAAAATTCCTAAGAAAGCCAAATTCAGAGAAATACTCCCTTTTGCTAGTTAAAGAATCATCAGTTCTCCTTTGCAAATAGACCCTATCTCTGGTGGATTCTTTCTGTCACACATGAGTTGCTTAAGGGAGTTGCTGTGTTCATTGTTTCAGATTTTCTCTGTCCTGAAATCTGTGGTATACACACACTTCCATTGTCTTCCAGATACTCCTCATCTTAGCACCTTTAATTTCAAATGTTTATTAGGGATGCTGTGTACCCCGGTGCATGGGAGGGGTGCAGGCTGGTGTTTAGAAGCTTCCAGTTCTTATTCTGCCTGTGCTGCCTCTGAGCTGTGTGAACTGAAGCAGGTTGCCCAAGTGCCCTAACTCCTAGTGTCCATACCTGTCAAATGGCATCACAGTACTGCTGTCAGTTCATAGTACTGATGTTAAGCATTATCCACAGAAATAATAGCCGGGAGTGTTTGAGAAATACAAAATGCACTTTTTAACTTAACAAAACTCTACAGGAGAAATATGAACAAGTGAATAAAGTTGTAACTGAATAATGGCTTTACCTAAATGATAATGACTGAAATGATGATGATGTTTTAGATTTGTTTTCTTCAAGCATATTGTATTTGGTGTGCTTATTTGGTATATCCCTAATGTTAGTATTAAAATCACTATTTAATATCACATTATATATATAAACTTTTACATATATGTGACATATAATATATATTCATATCATATATACATTTGTAAAGGTCTTCACACACAAACTGGATAAATTTTATTCAAATGCCCTTTATACTAGATAGGATATTCTCTATTGAATATAATTTTTTGCTTCTTAAACTGAAAATAGAGATCATTGTGATTAAAATATACCAAACTATGACCTACCCTAACCCTTTTTTACATGTGAGTGGTTTTATGGTTAAGTTGTCGTTGTCTCTTATAGGAACAGCTGAAATATAAAAGTAAGTTTAATTTTGTGAAGTTTGATGGTCAAGCAGTTGCTTGGCGGGAACAACTTGCCGAAGTCAATGAAGATAATCTGGAACAGGCTCAGTCCTGGATTAGAGACATGAAGGTAAGTTGGAGACTAAGCTGGGAGAAGCAGCATAGGAGTCTCTCACCTGTGCACTGAGTTCATTCACAGGACAGACGTTCTCGAGAGGTGTTTTGCACTCCCAGGATGGAAGTGGCTTAGCATGTAGACTTTTGTTTTGCTTGCAGTGGTCACATTATAATCCAACCTCATTTGTCAATATAAGGTGTAAATGAGCCTCTTCTTCTTGTCTATTCACAGTTCTCTATTTCCAGCTCCGCCCTTGGCTCAGGTTGAAACCCCCCTTATGAAAACACATTTCAAAACAGACTTTTTTTTTATACTCAGACATTCAGATTTTTTTCTTCTGAAATTTCATTATTGTTGCAAAAGATGTATTGCAGCCATTCTCATCAGTGGGCTTTGTTCAAAAGTAAGGAGCCTGTGGAAATATACAGTACAATCGGAGTGTTTAGGACTGACTGCAAGAAGAGAGCTAGGGCAGGAGAATATAGTAAGAAGGTGAAATCATTTCCTCAGAAGTGACTGCCCTTGGCATTTACACAGACTATTGGGAAGGATTTTCCTTGCCCTAAATTTTCTCATCTTGAACTTACCTTAATTTTGTATAGCATATAGCATTACAGCATTCCAATTATTTGAGGTACACTACAATTGAGACCAAGAGTTGTTCTTAAAAAGTCAAATATAGGAGGTGGACATAGTGGTGCACACCTGTAGTCCCAGCTCCTTGGGAGGCAGAGGTAGGAGGATTGTTTGAGCTCAGCAATTTGAGACCAGCCTGGGAAACATAGCAAGGCTCTGTATCTTTTTTTAAAAAGGCAAATATGTATCACAAACATCTTTAAAATAATTTAGTGCCTGAGTTTAGAGTCTTAGATTTGACAGAAAGTCACAAGTAGACATCGGCAGATCACTGAGATGCACTAGGGCTCCCTTGTGACTTGTTTTTAAAAATGGGAGGAGTAAATCTGTTCTATAAGAAATAATAATGCCTGTAAGATTTTAATTTAACTGGCCACCTTATCCTGGGAAATAGTGTTGAATTCATACCCAACTTGTTAAATTTCCAGGATTAACCAGTGAAGTTACTTGTGACATATGTTCTGTCCTTTTTTTTTTCTTTTTTTGGTTCTGTGCTTTTATGACAGAATAATAGGAAATACCTTGTTAACTCAGAGCCTACTAGTTTAGGGTTTATGATAACAAGATATTATCTATATAATCTCATTGGATAAAAACATCATTGGGTTCGCTTTATATAAAATCACTAATGAATAGAGTCAGCCATCTATTCAGATTTTAGCCATTTGGCTAAAATCATGTATTCCTATAAAGCATAATTCTGGTCTCCTTACAAATTTTCACTGATGCTCCCTTGCTGGCTTGTTGAATGTCCAAAATTCATTTTCAAAAGGACCAAGGATAAAGAAAATGTGGCATATATACACAATGGAATACTACACAGCTTAAAAAAGAAGGAAATCCTGTTATTTGCAACCACATGAATGAACCTGGAGGACATTATATTAAGTAAAATAAACCAGGCAGAGAAAGAAAAAATACCACATGATCTCACTTGTATGTAGAATCTAAAACTGTCAAACTTGTAGAAGCAGAGAGTAGAATGGTGGTTACCAGAGACTGGGAGCAGAGTGCCGGCTGGGGATGGGGAGATGTTGGTCGAAGGTACGTAGTTTCAGGTAGACAGGAGGAATAAGTTCTGGAGTACAGCATGGTAACTATAGTTAATAACAGTGTATTGTGTATTTGAAAATTGTCAAGAGAGTAGATTTTAAATGTTCTCACAACTCAAAAATATGTCAGGTGATAGATACGTTAATTGGCTTGATTTACTCATTCCACAGTGTATGCATGTATCAAAACATTACATTGTATACTGTAAATATATACAATTTTGTCAATTAAAAGTAAATTAATTTTTAAAAAATGATAATAAAGCCAAATTCTATTATTCTTTCGGCTGGTTTGGTCCAGTAATCAACCCGGTAGCACTCAGGGTGATCTGAGCCTGCTTTGTGCTGGTGTCCTGCAGCAGTAGGTCCCCAAACAAGCACAGCCATTCCTGAGGCCAGGGGAGCGCAAGCTGTGGTGGCGCCTGCCCAGTAGTTGAGGGGTAGGATGGGAGGAGCAGGTGCAAAACAGGCGCCATCCTCAGACCATGTTTCCCTGGGGTCTCTCTGTCTGGGTCTTCCCTGGCTTTGCCACCATCTTTTCAGCAGTAGGGTTTTCAACAAAAGACTATTGAGAATGGGCTCAGAGGGAAGAGCTGTTCTGTTTACCACCTGGAATATATTTCTGCTGCCCAAATCCTGTAAGAGGATTTTGTTTTGCTTTTAACATTTAAATTTGCAATAATTTTAGACTACCAAAAAGTTGCAAAAGTAGTACGGAGCGTTCACAGTTACCCTTCACCTAACTTTCTCCAATGTTCACCTCTAACATAGCCATGGTATAATTGTCAAACTGAGACATTCACAGGACACTATGAGCTAAATTACAGACTTTATTCAGCTTTCATCAGTTTTCCACTAATGTTCCTTTTGTGTTCCAAGATCCAGCCAAGGATCTCACACGACATTTAGTTGCAATGCCTCCTTAGTCTCTTCCAATCTGTGACAGTTCCTCAGTCTCTCCTTGTCTTTCGTGACCTTGACACTTTTGAAGAATACTATTCAGATTCTTCTGTAGAATGTCCTACAGTTTGATTTTGCCTGATGTTTTCTCATTATTAGATTGGGTTATGGATTTGGGGGAGGCGATACTCTTCCCAGTGGATCACCTGAAAGCACGCATGATGCCGATATGCTCTATGACCAGCAATGTTTACTTTGATCATTTGGTTAAGGTGACATCTGCCAGGTTTCTCCCGAAAAGTTACCTTTTTTTTCCCTTTGTAAACAATAAAAGTTTTGGAGGAGATGCTCTGAGGCTCTGCAAGTATCGTTTGTTCCTTAAGTTTTTGCCCACAATTTTAGCACTCAATGGTGGATCATCCTTACAACAATTATTACTGAGCTGAGGTGATTTTATATTTCCTCTATTCATTTTACATTTCTATATTGGAATTATTCTATAAGGAAAAGATTTCCCTTTCCCCCTTTTACTTATTCATTTATATATTTATTTCAATGTGGACTCATGGAAATTTATTTTATTCTTGGAGTTATAATCTAATACTATCGTTACTTATTTTGTTACTAAAATTTTGTTACTTTGGCCATTGGGAATTCTTTTATGCTGCCTCTAAATATTTAAATATGCATCCACCTTTTTTCCCCCTTTAGCATTTCTTGACTTTCTGTCACTATAAGATGTTTTATGATAATCTTATATTTTCGCAGCCCCAGCCCTGAAATCTACCACTACTCCAAGGAACCTTGGTTTCTCTTATTACAGAATGGTATTTAGAAACCAAGATCTGGACACCCAGGGGTGGTTACTGCTACTGGATTGTATCACTGCTTTTAGGCCCTCTCAGTGGACAGAGATAGAAATATGTAGACATAGAAAATATCTATATAATATATAGATATATATGATCATATCTATTAAATATATATTTCTATATCTACTCCATGTATCCACAAACATCTATGTTTATTTATCTGTATATCACTCTGTATTTATATTAAATAAGCAAACAAATCATACATTCATACTGATACCTCTAATTCCAACCCAGAGCCCAGGGTTCATTTGTAATGAACCTATTTGCATCTTCTTCAACCAGAAGAAACCTGATTCTCATTACCTATAACGTATTTACTTATATTTTCAACCCTACTGTACGTATAGGTTCAGTATTGCTAGTTCATACTCTACGAGAAACAAATTTATCAGCTATAGTGTTTGTATACAGCTTTTTTCTTCCACTTTAACGTTACAGTATCCATTCAAAAAACTGTCTTCCAGAGCTGTGAAGTCAGGTAACTTTCTTACCCAATCTCTTTAGCGTGCTTATGTCACTCATTAGCGACCCAGTTAGATGCATTGGCTCAGTTAGTCTGCATTTCACCTTGGTTTCCTCCACATCCTAGTTGAATCTTATTTTAATTTGCATACAGTAAAAAAACCCACACTCTTTTTGGTGATAGTTCATGGATATTGATAAATGCATGGAGTCATGTATCTCTACCACAGTACCAATGGGAACCCTTCTGTCACTCCCAAGTGTCCACATATGCCCCTTTGTCACCAACTCCCCTCCCTCCTGGCAACCACTGCTCTGTTTTTCTGTCTTTATAGCTTTTCCTTTTCCAGAATGTCCTATAAACAAAATCATACCATAGAACTTTTGGGTTCTAGCTTCTTTCACTTAATACACTTGACCCATGCCTGTAATCCCAGCACTTTGGGAGGCTGAGGCAGGCAGATCACCAGGTCAGGAGATCAAGACCATCGTGGCTAACATGGTGAAATCCTGTCTCTACTAAAATTACAAATAAAAATTAGCCAGGTGTGTTGGCGTGTGCCTGTAGTCCCAGCTACTCGGGAGGCTGACGCAGGAGAATGGCGTGAATCCAGGAGGCGGGGCTTGCAGTGAGCCGAGATTGCACCACTGCCCTCCAGCCTGGGCGACAGCACGAGACTCCATCTCAAAAAAAAAAAAGAAAAAAAAAAACAAGATTGAGTTTCTGGATATAAGAACTTTATCAGTTCTTATAAGTTCATCTAACTTATTTCATGAATCAAGACTTTATTCCCTTTTATTGATAAGTAGTGTTTTTATTAACGAGTAGTGCTTTATTGATGAGTATGGATGTAAAACTGTTTGTTTACCCATTCCTTGTTGAAGATTATCTGTGTTATTTCCTGTTTGGGGTTTCATACATAAAGCTGTGATAAATATTTGCCTACAGGTTTTTGTGTGAAAAGGTGTCGAGAACGGTGAAGAGTCTGAAATTTTACCTTACTTGCAAACTAATGTGGCTGCCGGGAGAACACCAAGGCTGTTGGGTCAGAGACAAATGACTTTATTACCCACAGCAAAAGCAGTAGCCAGAGCAGCAGCATTTTCTTGCACCTGCTCCCTGAGCCCCAATTCCCGCAGGGTGAAAACAATGAGGACCAGGCGACACTTGCTCGTACATTACGTGGTGTTAAAGGAGGGGGCCCTGGACTTAAGAAAACCAGATCTTCTATAATGGACTGTGAGCATGCCGGCCCTTCACTTCAGAGTTAGGTGTCATCTTTATACCAGACAATAAGCATGCCTACTCTTTGCTTTGAAGAGAGACAGTATTTCTGTTTTCCAAGGCTGTTCCCCATATCTACATCTTGAAAAGATAAACCAGAGCAGACAGCACGTCTGTTGCAAGATATGTAGAAATACATGGGACCCATGGGAAATGGTTTCCAACAATAAGTTTCACTTCATTTGAATATAAATAAATATCTAGAAGTGAGATTGCTGGCCAGTATGCGAAGCGTGTGTTTAACTTTATAAGAAACTGTCAAACTGTTTCCCACTGTGGCTGTACCGTTCTGCATTCCCATCAGCGATATATGAGAGTTACAATCACTTTACATCCTCTCCAGCTTTTGATGTTGTCAGGTTGTTTTATTTTAGACATTCTAATATGGCTGAAAGATGTCTCGTGGTATCCTATTGTAGTTTTAATTGCATTTACTTAACACTCATCTTTTCATGCTTATTAGCCATCTGTATGTATGTCTTCTTTGGTGAAGTATCTGTTCAGATATTTTGCCCATTTTTTAATTGGGTTGTTTGTTTTCTTAAGATTGAGTTTCCTCGGGCCAGGTGCAGTGGCTCACGCCTGTAATCCCAGCACTGTGGGAGGCCGAGGCAGGCAGATCATGAGGTCAGGAGATCGAGACCATCCTGGCCAACATGGTGAAACCCTGTCTCTATTAAAAATACAAAAAAATTAGCCGGGTGTGCTGGTGGGTGCCTGTAGTCCCAGCTACATGGGAGGCTGAGGCAGGAGAATGGCATGAACCCGGGAGGCAGAGCTTGCAGGGAGCCAAGATCATGCCATTGCGCTCCATGCACTCCAGCCTGGGCGACAGAACGAGACTTTGTCTCAGAAAACAAAACAAAACAAAACAAAAAAACAAAAACATTGAGTTTCTGGATATAAGAACTTTATCAGACTTACAATTTGCAACTATTTTCTCCCAATCTATGGCTTTTCATTACCTTAATAGAGTTTTTCACTGTGCATAAGTTTTTAATTTTCATGAAGTCCAAGTTGCCAAGTTTTCTTTACGGATTGTGCTTTTAGTCCCATAGCTAAACATATGGCTAAATCCAAGTCATGCAGATTTTCTCCTGTTTTCGTCCTCAAATGTAATGGTTTTACATTCTGTATTTAAGAATAGAGTACATTTTGAGTTCGTTTTTTTATAAGGTGTGAGGCAGGATTCAGCACCGTTTGTCTAAGTTGTCTCTCCCTCTGGAATTACCATTGCTTCTTGTCAAAAATCATTTGACTATATCTGTGTGGGTCTATTTTTGTTTCATTGGACTATTAATAGGTGTCTGTACTTCTACTAACATCACGCTGTCTTTATTATTGTGACTTTATGCTGAGTTTTGAAATCAGCTAACCTGAATCCTCTAGCTTTGTATTTCGCTTCGAGTTTTTTTGGCTGTTAAATAGTTCCTTTCACCTGCCTTGTAAATTTCTGAATCAGTTGTTGAAATCTACAAAACAGTACACTAGGATTTTGATTGAGATTGCCTTAAGTCCATAGATCAGATTCAAGAGAATTGACATCTAACACTGTGTACCTCTAAATTTATTTGGGTCTTTTTTGTTACTATTGTAAATAGTACTCTTTTTTTTTCTTTTTTTTTTTTTTTTTTTGAGACGGAGTCTCGCTCTGTTGCCCAGGCTGGAGTGCAGTGGCCGGATCTCAGCTCACTGCAAGCTCCGCCTCCCGGGTTTTTACGCCATTCTCCTGCCTCAGCCTCCCAAGTAGCTGGGACTACAGGCGCCCGCCACCTCGCCCGGCTAGTTTTTTGTATTTTTTAGTAGAGACGGGGTTTCACCGTGTTAGCCAGGATAGTCTCGAAGTGATCCGCCCGTCTCGGCCTCCCAAAGTGCTGGGATTACAGGCTTGAGCCACCGCGCCCGGCTTTTTTTTTTTTTTTTTTTTTT